>NW_009203772.1:0-31608 GCF_000690835.1 Fulmarus glacialis
GCCTGCCAGGTTAAACCACGACAGGATGTTAGTAAATGGAGGCCAGTAATGGTTATAGAGATTGTGCTGCAGCCCTTCCCTAGTATACTGACAAATTATGTAAAGTTTACCCAGTAAATACACGGTAAAATAAATTTTCAGAACTGAGTGTCTTGGAAGATTTGGCTGTCCTACATCTAGAAAGAGGCTGAGAAGAAGTAGAAGCTACAAGGAGTTAGCATATGGACACTACTAATACATTTATTAATGCATGTAGTGGAGCAAAGGGAAGAAGTAGTGAACTACATCCTCCTACAGGAGCAGGAGTTTAGAATTAAAGGGTTTATTCTTACCCAATTCAGAAGGAAGGCAGTCTAAAGTCTGCCCTGCTATTCAGCCTGGTAACTAACCCATTGGTGTTGAAGCTGGAGTTTGAAGATGTGAGGTTAACAATTGTTTCCTCAGCTTTGAAGGTAATTTACCACCAGTAACAGATGCCCTATGAGGAGTTTATTTACAACCTTTCAAAAAAATCCTTGAAGAAGGCAAAGGGGTAGAAGGACACTTGCCATGCTTTTTTATGTCTCTGCAGGACTAAGTGCTATCTAGCTTATGCTATTGGAAAGATAAATAATTCTTCCAGGCAGGACAGGCAGCTTTATGGTGTCTGCTCAGCTGTATTGACCTGTAACTATCTGCAATAATTTTTAATCTATCCTTGCTCTTTTTTTATTGTGCCTGGTTTCTGGATAATTTGAAGGTTCTGTCCTTAGCTGAAATATTATTTGAGTGAACATTCAGTATTTCTTCCTGGTATAGCTGTTTGAAGTTCAATTTATTGAACTACATCACTTGCTACAGAATCTTCTCTGTATTACCTTTCCCATTCCTACTAAGTCATGCTTGATTTCATTTGTTTCTTCCCTTGTATAGCAAGAAGAGTTGATCTTTATGTCTCCTTTAAAGGAAATCTTCCTTCCATTTCCTTCCTCTTTTTTGCTTTCAATATGCCTTTAATCTGTAATCAACTCAGTACAGTTTATCACTGCTCTCAAGGGACATGATACAGGATCATTTTCACTGTTGGAAAGTGTAGCTTCTAACACAAGAGTGTCTGTGCTGCAAATATACACGCTTTTGTCAGTCAGATATCCCAGAGCAGGTTTAAATTTCAATGCTGAATTTCATCCTATAAAGGCTTTTTGTTTGTTTTTTTAAAAGCAGTTTCTGCACCAGCACATTTCTAGGTAATTGAAGATGGACTTGGAATTTGAAAACTCAAGTTCTGGGATTGTTTAGCCTGGAGAAAAGAAGGCTCAGGAGACATCAATGTGTATAAATACCTGATGGGAAAGAGGGAAGAAGATTTGGCTAGGCTTATTTCAGTGGTATCCAGTGAAAGGGCAAGAGAAAATGGCCAGGAACTGAAAAACAGGAAATTCTACTTAAACACAATTTTTTTTTTTTTTTTTTTTTTTACTGTAATGGCAGTTGATCACTGGAACAGGTTGCTCAGAGAGGGATGTAGCGTTTCCATCCTTGGAGATACTCAAAACCAGACTGGTCAACGCTGGGCAACCTGCTGCAGGTGACCCTGCCCTGAGCAGGGTAGGTAGACTAGACAAGAGGCCTTCCAACCTTAACCACTCTACGATTCTGTGAAAATAAATTAGTGGTCAGCATGTAGATGAGATGCTATAAACGTGTGGGAAGAAACCATGTGTGAAGATTTGGGTAAATAGTGGACATTGGGCCTGGATCTTCTCTCTTTTGGTCTTAGTGTGGCCATCCATGTTTGTGCACTAATTCAGCATAGACAAATTTTACTTGATATGCAGCTGCAAATGGCTTCAGCAAAAGAGAAGACCCTGATATTACATCTTCCTTTCTTGGCAGAGTACTGACACGGAGAATGCAATTAAGGCTATACATTGAATTGTTGTATCTCCAAGTTTATCTCAAAGCAGATTTGCCTCTGAGCTTTCTGTCAGTATAGTAATTCCTTACATATGATCTCTGATATGCCCAAGTGTCTCCTCCCTTCCAGAAGCTAACAGCAGGCAGTGGTGACTCAGCCTGTGTTTTCTGTGTATGAATGTAGGTGTTTCATTCTGTATATAACCATAGATATGAAATTCAAACATTTCCTGAACTTCCCAGTGATAATTGCTAGAGTAGGACACCATTCTTTCTGAAGGTATGCAGTGTTTTACCTGTGTGAATAATGACCCACTCTAACCAGTTACTGTTAAGAACTCATGTCAAATATTTTATTGTTGTTTTAATAGGGCAGATAAGCCCAGATAAACTCTTTGGGAAATCCTGTGTGAATAGACAGACAGACCTTGCCATGAAAAACTTCTCAAGTTGATAAGGAAAGTGAAGAAGGATGGGGAAAAAGCAGGGGAATGGTAATGCCTGCTTCTTAGAGAAATGATCCAAACCCATAAAGTTAAGGTGGCGTTAAGAGTCAGACTCTTTGGTAGGATAATAAGATTTAGGGTAGTAACTGTGTTTACACATAGGATTTGCACTATTAGATGACTTTATTTTACAGTTTTGAAAGTAATAACAAACTGTAATTTGATGTTGTTTCTTAATAGCATGTTGTTCTTGATGAACATCATTTGGGACTAGATATTTTAAAAAAATACTTATATGCCTAATGTTGCAGTTAGGTAGGTTCCCATTAGGATTTTTTGAAGCATCTGAACAGGTTAGATTCCTAAATCCTAATAGTTTTAATAGCATTTTAATTTAGTTTTCTAAGGTACATAGATATTTTGATTATTTTATAATGTACTTCTGAAGGCACTAACCTGCCTCTTGAAAATGTTCAGCAAGATTTCATTACAATACAAATCTACTAAATAAAGCATTCAGCTTTGCTCGGACTGGACAGTACATAACTTCTGAAGCGTGCTGCTTTTCACTGTTGTAAGCATAGTATTATGCTAACCGTGAACTGAATTAGCACATGGCCAGCCTGGTATTGAAGAGACGCTAAACAAAATCAACATAATGACCATGTGTTTGGACACTTGCTGTCTCTGGAGACATACCTACTGTGGTTTTCTGAAAATGTCATATGTGCACAAAGAATTAGGGCTTAAATAAATCAACTCTATTTTTGTTGCAAGCTGTTGGATCAGACTATGGCATTACCCTGAATCTCTGGATAGCTGGAAGCAATTGGGACTGAAGTTTAAATGGCAAGTGTCATGTTGCTACTTCACCTTCTGTGTTAAAAGATGTCTAGGAAAGAGCAGGGTGGACTGAAACAACTCACTGAGTACCACTTGAGCCAAATAATGTAAGGAAACACTGGGAAGACAGAAGTCAAGCCTATCTCCTAAAAGCAAACTGTGAACTAAGTGGAGTAAAAGTGAATTGTGCATCTTGAAACTGTCAACAGAAATGGCTTTACAGGAGAGGATAGATTATTTGTATGATCTAAAAATGATGACTTTGAAAAATAGTAGCTAAAGGGTTTAAAATAATGCAAACTGTGTGGCTCCATTGGTTAGGTATTAATATATTTAATTGATATTGACAATAAATAACCAAGACGAGGCACCTCTGGGCTAGGCATGTCCTTACTAAGAGATTCACCTCTAAAATCCTGCTGACACACACTAGGGAGAAGACTGACTAAAAGAGAGGTCTGGTAGCAGGTGAGTGTATGTGTTCAGAGATAGGGGCAAGTGCCGGAGCATTTGGGTGCTGTGAGTAGAGGGAAGGGTATGGGTGGGTAGCCTGTAGTAATCAGGTGAAGGATTGTGAGGAAGAAAGAAATTTCCTCCCACTCACCAGCCTTCTGGAGCTTTCCAGCCTTCTGGAGCCTCCCTGGCTCTTGCCAGTCTCTCCCTGAGATCACACACCCTTTTTCTCCCAAACTCCTTTTGGGCAGACCCTTTCAGGTGGCTCTGAACTGTACATCCTGGATTTTGCTCAGGTATGATAACCAGGGCAGCAGCTTTCTCTGTGAATCCTACCAGAAGTTGAGTCAGTGCTGACAGCTTAGGCTCACAAATCCTGCAGGGGATTTTTGTCTCTCCCTCTTGTGCTTTTAAGGTACTTTAAAATTTAGGTATTGTCCTGGTTTCGGCTGGGATAGGGTTAAATTTCTTCCTAGTGCAGTGTTTTGGATTTCGTATGAGGAGAATGTTGATAACACAGTGATGTTTTCAGTTGTTGCTAAGTACCCTCCTAGTCCAAGGACAGCTCCCATGCCTGCTGACTGAGCGAGGTACACAAGATGGGAGGGAACATAATCAGGACAGCCAGCCCAGCTGGCCAACGGGGTATTCCATACCATGTGACGTCATGCTCAGTATATGAATGGTAGGTGTGATCCAGGAAATACCAATCGCTACTTGGTTATCGGTCAGCGCGGGTGGTGAGCAATTGCATTGTGCATCACTCATTTTGTATAATCTATCATTATTATTATTATTTTCCCTTTTCTGTTCTATTAAACTGTCTTTTCTGCCCCACCTCCCGCTGCAGTCCGCCTCCCCGCCGCACCGAGCGGGTGGGGAGTGAGTGAGCGGCTGCGTGGTATTTGGCTGCCTGCCAGGTTAAACCACGACAGGTGTCTAGATATGGTTGCTAAAGCAGATTTAAGAAATAGTTAATAGACAATGGAGACTTACCTTGCCTAATGGAAGCACTTTGACTAAAGCATAGTTGTTGTATATAGTAGCTTCACCTCTTTTGGAGTCAGTGGAGGGAGAGACCCCTCCGAAGAACAATTCAGTCCCACTGAGAATTAATGTAACAGTCTCTCCACTGCCTATTCAAATATAATAATGATACTTTCAGTCTCCCTCTTTCTTCCAGTGATTGTAGCTTTGATTCTTTCTTTCCTATAGGTCTTAGTTTGCTAGAAGTGTTCTGTGATGCTTGAAATATGATAGCATGGGGAATAGGTGCTTTATGGATCCTTCTGAGCTGGGTATCCCAGTCACTGCTGTTCAAAAGGAGACTGGACTGGGTAGTCAAGGTGACTTCCTGCAGGCATTCATGCAGAAATCTCTGTATCCTTCAGAACATCAAGCACTGTTGTACGCAGAAGATAATAGTCTCTGATTAACTTTTCCTGCCATGGTCTCAGCCACTAGGAGGAATAGCTGGATGGACTTCTAAGGGTTTGGGGTTTTTTTGGCTTGTTTCAGCTTCGTGTCTCTGACTGTGTTCTTTCTTTAACATTCCTTTTTTTTTCTTGGCAGTCTTCAGCAATATTTAGAGGAGTGGGAATGTGGCATCATAGCATACTGAAAGCTTTCCATCATGTTTGTGAAGAAGGTTACTGAATTTCATTAGGGAAAGTCAAGGGAATTTGTAACTACATTCAGTGCTTTAAAATCAACGTGCTTATCTCCTGCCTACAGAAATAGATTTCATTTCAAACCAGTTTTGAGGTAAGCAGCTTCAAAAATCCTTTAATGTTGCAGTTATTGTTTCCTATGGAGGATAGAATAGTTGTTATGGTATATAATGTCGTTGGCAAAAGGGGAGGAGTCATCACAGGAGGACAGAGAGTGAACAAATGGAGTACAGTGCTGGAGCTGAAGTCTAGGGGGATGCAATGTTGAAATCAGTGATGGAAGATTTAAAAGAGCCTGACAATATTTCCATGGAGCTTTTGCTGCTAAATTTTAATGATTTGCTACCACTTCATAATAATTTTTCCCGGTGTTGCTTAGAGTTAACTTCAAAGCTTGCTTGCTGTTGTTTAAATCTGATGCGGATTCCTTGTTATGTGTTGCGTGGAGAAAAGGTGAGGCCTTTTAAATTCTGATGCTGTCCTTTATGCCATGTGAAGATTAGAATGGAAGAAGTGTTTGTGGCATGACTTTCAGATGAGTACCTAATGGAAGCAAAATGAGAAGAGTGGTTTTTCCGTCAAATAAACACTACTCATTTCACGTCTTCTGGGGGAAAAGAAGATCAAATGTAAAGTGGAATAGGAAAGTGCTTATTTTGAGTACTGTAAAGAGAACCAAGGAGCACATTTGCAGATGGAGTTTAACCTTATGTTCCTTACTTCACTGTCACTCAGTTTTTACTGGGAAGCTGTTCTGAAAAGCTTCTGCTGCAGTTAATAGAATGCAAATTGTAGTCTCAGTTGCACTGGTATAAATTTGGAGTTACTCTATTGAAGCTTTTGCTAGAGTAGCAATTGTAATACTTGGCTGCTGTGTTACTATATGTGAATGTATGAAGCCTAATAGTTACTGACTTCTGTGAGCTGAAAAAATTCTGGGAGTGAGGAAACATATTGCCTTTTGTGTCCAGAAATGTCAATGAAGACAAGGGGATTTTTGTATGTACTGGAAGAGGGGGCGTGCAGATTAAAGCTGAAAAAAAAGAACAGAACTGAGAACTATTAAATAAACTGGGAAGAAGTGGCAAAATAAACAGTGTATGATAAAATATTGGGGGGAGTGCAAAACCGTGTAATTCCATACTTAACCCTACTTAGAACTAGCAACCCATATATCAATCCCCACCCCCCCTATTTTTTTTTACGTATTATCAAAGCTATATGTGAGAAAATACTTGCTAAACAGTGCCTCATCAAATTTGCAAGTGGGAACTCTATGGAGTCTGTTTTCAAGGAAGTGCTTCAGAAAATTGCTTCACGCAATTCACAATTTTGTATATTTCCAAATGGTATTGCTCTAGAGAGACTAGGAGCTGGCCTATATTTATGACTAGAGATGGCTGCTGGTTACAGTGGTACAGGGAATAAAGTATTCATTTAATATTCATGTTATTCATGTTTGTTTCTGGCCTCTAAAAAACAGAGGACCTCAATGCTTTGTATTTACAAAAAAACCCTGCATCCCCAAACCCACAAAACAGAAGAACTTAAGGAAAAGAGTAATAAATCAGATATATCCAACATCAGGTTGAAATTTGCCAGTTCCCTTTGTCTTGAACATTAACATATTATGTCATGAGGTGCTTATAAGGAAAGGTTAGAATGAGAACAGAATGCAATAAAACTTGGAATTTAGCCCTGCTTTGAGTAGGAGGTTGGACTAGATGACCTCCAGCAAGGTCCCTTCCAATCTGAATACTTCTGTACTTCTGCAAAGGGAAGGAGAAGAGGTGGGTGTTGGTCTCTTCTCCCAAGTAACAAGTGATAGGACGAGAGGAAATGACCTCAAATTGCACCAAGGGAGGTTTAGATTGGACATTAGGAAAAATTTCTTTACTGAAAGAGTGGTCAGGCCTTGGAACAGGCTGCCCAGGGAAGTGGTTGAGTCGCCATCCCTGGAAGTATTTGAAAGACATGTAGATGAGGCACTTAGTGGGTTTAGTGGGCGTGGTGGTGTTGGGTTGATGGTTGGACTCGATGATCTTACAGGTCTTTTCCAACCTTAGTGATTCTATGATTCTATGAGAGGGAAAGTGTTGCTAAATTACTGCTGTCATGGGTGAGACTTCTCTCATGTTACTTCTCAGAGAATGCAGTTTGAAAGAATGTAATTGTTTGAGATTTTTTTACTTCTTAATTTAATGTTGTAAGCTTACATTGTAGGTATAGTATGGTTTCCTAGAGGATTTATCTGAAGGAATTTCTGCCATAGGACTGTAAAGTTATGTAAGTTATGTAGAGCCATAAGGTGATAACAGTATGTTTAGGGGAAATGTGCTTTATTAATAATTGGGACAGAATATTTAGATAATTGATAATTTAGACACTGAAATTTTGAAAATTTGTCATCAGAGGATGACCTATTCAATGTGATTGGGGTAAGGAGTTGTTCCTCTTTAAACGAGGTTTTAGTCACCCTCTCAGGAAGCAAAATTAATCTAGTCTGATTTAGACAGCCAGTCACGCAAGGGGCACACAGGCAACAACACAGTCCAAAATGTACTTTCTGAAAAGAGCCCCTTGTACTGAAATCATTTGGGATAAGCTTTCGGATGTTTCATAAGCAATGCCAAGGTTTATCTTCACCAAATAAATGCTTCACAATGAATAATGAACCCAGCTGTAGCTGTAAATGCCATTTGCTCAACTGCTTAACTATTCACCCTTTTGACCAAGGTTTATGGTGGTGTGAAATGAAGCTTAACTTTGCAAATATGGAATGTATAGAAAAATTATCCCATTTTGTGAAATTGAAGGAATAATCTTCTGATGGGTGTTTAGGTACTGTGCTAGTAGATTATAAAAGATTAAAAGGCAATTTTAATGAAGTGAAAAGCAGCCCTTGCAGCTTCTAACCCTCATGATTAGAGGAGCAGAAGCTAGGGGATTTAGGAGGGCTTAGCAAGATAATGTTGATGGGTAGGGAGATTACAACCTGCGATTGGAACCAGTTGCTTGTCTAACTCATGTTTCTTTAGATAATGCATTTAGGGCTCCAGTTCTTTCAAGAACAATGAGGGTGACGTGGGCAGAAGAAATGTAGTTTGAAGCCTATTTTTATTAATCAAATAACAAAACACAGAAGTCAAACACAGAGTCAAGACATAGTGTCAAGAACAAAACAGAAGAATAGAGCATTTACATATATGTAAAGGGGATGTTGCAAGTCATAGGCTAATGCAATTGTTTTCTATACTTCTTGTAACAAAAATCACAGAAAAGAGGCTTAGTAGAATGCTTGGGATTATAACCTGAACTCTTCGTTGTGTTTTAAGTATTTGTTGTGATAGAAAAGAAACTTGGTCTGTAATACAAGTGTAAGTTGTTGTATAAATTATTCAAAAGGAGTAGAATATGTATTACAGAATACTGAAATCATTTGAAGAATCAGAAAGGATATTGATGAACAGCATTCATAATTACTAACGAAGGAAAGTCAAAAAAGCTTAAAGTATTACTGCCATGATGCAATTTTTATAAAACTGCTGAAGAACCTCAAAGGATGAGTAGAGAGCAGATTATTTTGGTCCCCTTTGTTATATGGGTTGTGCCACTCATAATCCGTCTAAAGTAAACACTGGGCAAATATCAGTTTTGCAAATGGGCTTGTTTTCTATCCTTGTGAAATGCCTGAGACAGCAATGCCCCAAAATAACTGGACTTCTCTAGCACCAGTGGAGCTTCCCATTTTGCTGCAGTCTCAAGTTGTCTTGGGCTGAGAGCTCTGCGGAGAAATTTTTGACGTGGTACTTTTTATTTTCTATTTTAAATCTCCATACTTCCCTGAGGACAGATGGTTGAAATTATTTTTGTGATATAATGCACTCACAGTATCATACAATTTCAGACCAGGTACTTGCCCTTTCTTTTTTGAATGATTGCAGCTGTTGTTTTATGAACTTTCTCATTTCATACTCTGTCTCAGTACAATCTATTTTTCAAATTCTAAACAAGAAAAAACATCTATCAGACAGAGTTTAGAGAGCCCCTTAGGTTTTTACATTTGAAACGGTCATTGCAAACAGTCTTAAAAAGCAAAGCATTAGAATTGGAGCAGATGAATTGTCTTACTCTGGCACATGGCATGAGCAATATGAATCGATTTGGACATCTTTATGAGCTCTTCTAAACCCTAAAAGTAGTTAGGCACCTATGGCTTTAGGCATCTTTAGATACCTAAATCATTAGGTATATGTCACTAGAATTCTTAATTCTGAGTTCAATTGATAATAATACTATATCATTTGAGTATCTGCCACTCAAGTAGTACAAAACTATCTAAGGACTGATGTTGTTCATGCAGGCCACTTGGAACCGTGTCTAAAACCAAAATCTCAGAGGCCACCCTCAAAGATTCTCAGATGACGCATTCCCTGGTCTATCATGCATGTGAAGACAATCCTGGAGAGATGCAATAAAGGAGAATTGGCCTTCAGAAAAGTAGTCAAAAGATGAACTAGACTTTGCATAAGTTCATTCATGGCTAAGTATTTGTCCTAGAATGCAGAAGGCTGAAATTCCTGCTTGTCCGGGTTTGCAGAGGGGATTTACATCCCCGTTTCCCAGAACCTAGAGAGTTTGTTAATCACTGGAATATAAATTTTGTGTTCTACCCAGTTAATACTTTTTAAAACTTTAGAAGAGGAACTTGAATGATCTACTTTGGAAAAATGAAGCAATGACAAGAAGACTCACCTGGGATAGGCAATCAAAGCACCAGTTTGGAGTGAGTATATCAGATAAGGAAATGAAGACGGTTTTGCCATGGTCCAATAAGGGCACTACTTTCTGAGCTGATAGATATTTGTGATGATTTCCCTTCTTTTTGGAAGGTGGGTACCTAATTTCAGGATTGAAGAGACTGATGAAGAGCAGATGATGTCTAGATAACAGTGGGATCTCCTTGTGGCAAGATCATCTTTGTAAGTAACAACATCCCACATCTTTCCTCAGTGTTTCACTCCTGGCTAGCTGAGACGGCTTCGAGTCATCTACGGTCAGATTCCTATTTTTGCTGAACTTAGACTGAAGCTGTAGATTTGAACACACCTTTTGAATTGGAAGCTTAGCAATCAGCTAGCAAAATCTCCGCTGTTCCAACTTCTACAAAAGCACTAAGAATCTCATTTTTAGAACCTGAGACAACTATATTGTGTTTTCTGGGACCATCTGTAGTGTAAATGTCAAATAATGAATATTTCAGCAAACTGCTGAAAATACAGTTTTCAAATCTGCTTTTACAAGATTGGAAGAGTGCGAGGAAATTAGTCTATAGCTTAGTGCTGAAGGGAGTTATAGCTCAAGTTATAATTTCTGTTGATTGACACTCTAGTGAATTATTTACCTATTGACTTTCAAAAAGTGGTCTGCCTATGGACTAAGGAAAAATGTCATTTTCACTCATCACAGCTGAAACTTGGCAATCCAGCCTAAGGAAGAAATAAATAAGTTTGCACTAATGGGAAGCGGCTTTAGAACTATGATTTGAACAAATAATTACTATAGCCAATTTCCCATGAAGTTTAAGCTTCAAAGGAAAATTATATCTCCACATTTGCTTGAAAGAGATGTACTTCAGACAACATTGCAGACCTGAAGAAATGTCCAGAAGCTTGTCTGATTTTATTCTGGCTGTATCCATCGGTCCAAGCAAAGATACTACATCTCTGCAAACTTGCTTGGGTCACATTCTTACACCCTTTCGGGGTGAAGCAACATTGTTATTATTAAGCTATGTCCCTGAATGTAAAATGCACTTTTTCAGGTAATGGAGATCACATTAGTAACTATGATATTCTCTGCATTTCAGTCCTAGAAGAATCAGCATGAATGAGCTGATATTCATGAAGTCAGAGGATTATTACAACTAGTATTGGAGCTAACTAGTTCAGTATTTTGTTGGGTTCTGTATGTTATGTTACGTATATTTTACAGATGTATACAAAGTGAATTCTTTCCATCGCTGCCTACTGATGTCACAGTTTTATACTTAAGCATTAAAAGCTAATAATAAAGTGTGATTCAGTGGAGTTCCCTATTTTCATATTGAAGTAACTGATAATAGAATTTGGCACAACTTCTTTTAACTTGTGAATACTGAAGGTAAAGGACGTAACGTGCTGTTAAAAGCAAAACTAATTTGTGGTCCTGTCTGCTCAAGGCAAAGATGAGGTTACCTTTGTCAACTTATTTGTCAACTATGAGACAGCTACACTTATGGGATATAATGGTAGGAGCAGGCTTCTAGAATAAGTCGCTGCAATATTCTGAACAAACTGTGCTGGAGAAGATAACTGAACCTTATGAAGTTTCACCTGTAGAGGGTTCATTTTGTCCCTTTATCTTTCTGATTTCTCTGTGAGATTAGCTTTGACTTTGTAAATTGGATAACCGTGGAATCTTGTTGAAAATGTTGCTCTGGGTCTCTTGTTTAGACACTTGAATGTTTTTGATTTCGTTGTAACCTTTCCACTGAAGCAGATGTGTTCCCAACCTTCTCTGGTTTTGTGAACTTTTATAGAATTCCTGAGATAAAGATGAGCTGTTGGTATTCTTTTCTTCCTTGCTGCTAATCTGTGAAGTGTGAAAGCAACTTTTTCTTAACAGTGCACATCTCAGATCTTTATAGCCACCTTTTTGCCAGTCAAAGCAGCAGTCCTTTGCCAGCTGCATGCCTTTTGTCCAGCCCTGATGAAGACTATGAAATATGGACAAAGTAGGAAAGCCCAAAGGTATCCATAATGCTATATCAGGGATGAATGACCACTTGAATGGCTTTGATGATCGTTTCACTCACAACTATATGGATGGTGTTCTGATAGTCTGAAATAAGTTCAGGTATTGCTGCTGCTCTCCCCTGCATATCTTGCATAGAGTTCATTATCCTTCTGACTTGTTAATTTTCCTGTAGTTTCCCCCTCAACATACCTTATTAGCACAGGAATTACAAAATACTTGTTCTAGTCACTCATGAAGCATATCATGCTTTGAGGTTCAAACTGTGACTTCTAGTATGAACAGCTTATAGGATGGTTTAAGAAAGAAATCATAGGCTGATTTTTAAGCCAGTGAAGCCATTTCATTTGGATGCATTGCCATATTTCTTGTCTGGATTTTTCAGTGTTTGAAAGATCAGTTGCAAAATCTGCAGTGGAACTGACATTTTTCATCTCTTCTCCTGTCCCCACAGTACTTTAATGAAGGAACAATTGGGGTGGTGTAGCTTTAACTGTTATGTAATCAGTAGTAAAAACAAATGGGGAAATCCCCTCTAAATAAGTTTTATTTAAAAAGATGTAAAGATATCACTGCAAATTAGCTATGTCCCTATCATTTCTCATTTATAAGGAGAGGAATGACTTTTTTTTCATGGTAATGAGCAGTTTGGACCTGATATTCAAGTTCAGATGTGTGTTAAGACATTGGTGGAGCTAAACTCCATCAGACCACTGTGGCTTAAACTTAGAGCTTGGTAGAGTTCTAGCAGCACTTTAAATAAAGAAAAAAGTAGCTTGTGAGGCTCGAGTGCTCAGCATTTAGGGGAATGTGTGAGCTGTGGCTTGCAGGGACTCTGAGTCCCCAAAGATTTAGGCTCTTCAAACACTAAAACAGTCCAGCTGGTGGTCTTGCCTTCATGTGCAGTGGTGCTTTTTACTGATGTTACTGAAGAAGAGAAGGCATCTCTTTGGCCGTCTTATATGTACAGGAAATCTGTTGATGAAAGGGTGTATTTCTGCTTTCTGAAAAATAGAGAGGATGCTAATTTCAGCCTTTCTTGTGAAATTCAGCTTCAAATTGAGAGAATCTTTCCTTTTACTCCTGACCCATTTTTCTTGATGATAAGTGGTTGTTGCTGTCTGGGAGAAATGGATGTACAAAACTTCTTCTAAAGTGGCTAAAAACACTAGGATGCAAATTTAACCTTTCATGACATTTATATTGTTGTGTTTTTGTAGATGTTACTATCCTGACTTAAAAAAGGAGCAAGAAGTAAAGCTGTTTGGATGGGTTGACAACAAGCTAATTCATAAAACAAAACCTCTTAGATGGAATTGGGCCATTGAGAGAGATGGTTTTACATCTTGGAAAGCAGCGTTTTATTATTAGTTAGCATATAGCGTCCAAAATAATCTATAGCCAGATTTTGAGCTGCATAGAGTCGCTTGGATCATTTTGACTACTTGAACTAATACCAAAAAACAAAAAAGAAAACGAAAGGAAAATGGAATGCTATTTTTTTTTTTTCTTAAAATTATGGAGAGGTGGGAATATGTCATAAATATTCACCCTTTCCTGCCTTAGCCCTGTAGTTTAGAAGGGAGGGAGGCAGAAGAAAGATGATGAAATAATGATTAGTAATTTGAATAAACTTTATTTCTTTTCTTTCATCTAACATTATGTCTACAGTAATTGTGATTTATAGATAACTCGATGCAGCATAAAAAGAAGCTAAGGTAATTAATTATTTACTCAGCTCTAGTTATGCAATTGTTCACGATGCTGGGTATTACGAGGACAGTGGTATCCAGGAACTGTGTCCTACAGCAAAACTGCAGTCAGCCACTGTGCAAGCTGTTCGAGGGTGTGTAGGATTAGCATTCAAAACCACTGCATGAGCCTCTCCAGTGGGGATTTCATATTTATGTTCAAATAAGAGAGGGAAGGTCAGTGCTCAGTCTTTGCCACCAGAGGTCTTCAAAGAACATATTATAGATGTTTTTCCAGTGGCTGAGAATGAGAGGTACATCTTACAGTCACCACTGACAGAAGTAGCTGGGAGTAATTTACTCAAGTGCTTCAAGTCATTATTTGTCTGAGACACAGAATTTGTGCCTGACAGAATTGCTGCTGGAAAATAGGAACAGCTCTGCTTGCTTTGCATGTCTGTCTGGATGGGTTGTTTTCTATTCCCCTGCTTGATGAGGTAGAGATTTTGATTGTGATGAGTTAACAAGAGTTTCTGATTATTTCTTGAACATACGTAAACAGAAGGAAGATTTCGGTGAGCAGAATTTTGTATTGCCTCAGGTGCCAGCAGAGGGATGCTGTGGGCAGGAGCGAGTGGAAGAGGAAGGAGGTGCTGAAGGTGACCTGGCCCTGCAGGCACCCTCCCTTGCCGAGGAGGCTCTCCCAGGATGGGACCTCCTGCATGCATCACTGCTCACAACCCTCCCAGTGCAGAGCCTGGCTGATGCCCCTCACCCGCCAAGCTTTTCCTAGCCTTGAGCTGGAGCCTCCTCTCCACTCGCTCCTTATTCCGAAAATGAGCTCAGGGGTTTTGCCCTCCTTCTGTTGGGAAATGGTTTCAGAACATATTTCTCTGATAGATCAAGAACCTGGTTTTCATTTTGAGACTTAATTTATGTGCAGTTAGTTTATGCAGATTTATTCCATTGCAGGGTATGATCTTGTAAAATGCTGAATGCTGCCTGTGAGAAGCCGGGCCAGTCTAACTTCCTTAACTGAATTATGTCCAAAGAAGAAACAAATACAGAAATGGAAGAAGAATCTGATTGGCAAATAAAGGTATATCTTGGAAGTCAGAAAAGGTAGGAATAAAATGAGACTTGTGAGAAGTTAAGCTGAGTTTAACCTTACAAAGGAAACGAAAGCAGAGGGTATTTTTTTTTTCATATGTACATGGAAAGAGAACAAGGAAAGAGCAAGTGAGCATATTGGGAAGCAAGGATGGGCCAAGACAAAAGACACTGTGGACAGGAAAAAGTACTTCAATACCTTTCTTGTAAAAAAGAAATCTGACCGAATATTAAGATGAAGATGGACTAGTAAAGGACATGGGGGAGGACATTAATTTTATCAGCATGCGAGGGACAGAGGGATTGAACTGCCTGAGGAGAAGGAGGGAACCTGATAAGCTCCATCCCACAAAATTGAGGGATATTGGATTGTTTCCAGCAGCATTATTGTGGTCTAGCACTCCAGGACTAAAAAATGGAGTATCCAGATAAAAGTGAAGGGTGGAGAAGTGGTTCAGGTGATTACAGGCTTGTTATGTTATTTCAATATTACTTTTTAAGAAAAATTTTGAAGGGGATAATGATCGGAGACAAATAGATCATAATTCAGCCCGTTTTCTGTTTACCAAAAGGTAGATCACATTGTACGAGCTTAGTGCTTTTCATGTTGAAATGATTCACTGAAAACAAGAAGCCTACCTGCATTTCACTGAAGTGTTTGATATAGTAACAGCTATGATATTATTAATTAAGCTAGAGGAGAAGGAAGTTAGTGTAGGAATTGTAAGACTTAGGTTAGCATTGGTAAAAATGAGCCTAATGTGCTGATAGGATCTCTGAAATGAATATTCTGTCTGAAGGACTTTCTCAAAGGATGAATCTTATGTCAGTGTCATTTAATGTTTTCATTGATGATTAGCATTGAAGGGCAGAAAAATTCTAATAATTTTTTTGAGACAAAATTGGGACGAATTATCAGTATAAGAACCAGTACATGATACAGGAAATACTTAATGTATTTGAGTACTGGAGTTCCAGAAATAAGATAAATTTTATTAATATGGTTTGCAAGGTTGCATGCATAGGTGATGCCATAAACTGCAGGCTTATTAACTACAGAGAGAAGAAATCTGATATATTGGTTAATCACATAATGACTGTAAGACAGCAGTTGGCTATTGCTTTTGGGGGGAGAAAACAAAAAAAAAGGCAAATGTGAGCCTAAAATATATAGCAAGGTGTCTTTATATATAACTAAGGTGAAGGTGATTAAGATTATTAACAGCAATGCCCAAGCCACTGATAGTCTTTTGGAAGACTGTGCAGTTCAGTCACCTGTGTTCAGAAAGCATGGTCTCAACCTGGAGCAAGTGCAGAAAATGTCTCCTAAGGTAATCAGGAGAACAGCGAAGAAACTGAAGGATTTTGTTTAAACTGTCAAAACAAAGGCAATTACATGCTTGCCCTGAAGTAGTCAAGAATTAAAAAAAGGTTTCCAAATTTCTTATAGATGATACTATTGTTTTGTTTGTGTTTCACTAGCCTTGCTTTTCTTACCAGCATAGCAGTACTTCAAGTCATTTTCCAATAGAAGTACTGAAAGCAAGAAACATAGATGGCTTCCAGACAGAACTTGAGAATTAGGTTATTACAGAATACTGTTGCTTTTAGCTGTCTCTGTCAATTAAGCGCAGGAATTTAGGTGCTATGTAAGCTGACTGGACATGATACTAAATGTACAAGTAAAAGACGTATCTGTTCACAGTGTGAATTTTAACAAGTTAACTTTGCTATATTATGTGGCTGGGCTATAACATGTCTTCCTCCTCAATTTATTAGATGTCAATATACTTTGCTTATGTGCATTTCACCCCAAAATGTGCCCATGTTGTTGATCAGTGTTTATTCATAATTTTCTAAGGTCAAAGTGTTGTGCTATAGTACTGTTAGGTCTATAGAACAGCAGAAGTGAATTTTCCCCGAGCCGCATGCATTGGCCAGAAAGACAAAAGCCAGGAAATGAAATTGGCAGCATCATAATTGGATGAAGGAACAGCCTGGATTTCTCAGTGACTAATAGTGGCATAACAGCTGCTAATTCGTTAAAGTTGTACCTGAAATGACCTTATTTATATAAGCATGGTTTTTAGGAAAATTTTAGGAGGGGAAATCTGGAAATTAGAAACGTGTAGTTAAATAACAGGGTAAAACTGCATAGTCAGGATATTATTATTTAAGAGGTAATATGGTATACTGTGGTCCTGTAATGAAATGCCGAAGATGAGTATATATGGACACACTTGAGCCATAGAGATTTCTGAAAGACACCAAAGTAAATCCGAATAGTTCAGTAATCCTTTCATCTGAAAGTGCAAGTCAACTCCTAGAATGGCTTTTCCAGGGCTTCCTATAATTATTATATTTATCTTTCAGCTTCATTGCCGTGGCCAAAAAACCCCTCAGAAATATATATGAAAGTAAAAATTAAATGGACTCTTACTTAATTCTTATTCTGTTTAGTCAACAAACTTCTTTTGACACAGATAATCCTGTCATTTTCCTATATTCTTCCACTTTTTCATTTTTGACAAATCTGTATTCTTTGTGGTTTGTTGATTTCCTCTTATTCCTCTGGCTGCTGCTTAAGAATCTCCTTTAACATCTCTCTTCTTCCTTATGTGAACTCTTTCACATGCATCCATGGATCCTGCATTCCCTCTCTTTTCCCTCCCTATTCCTAGTGTTTAAATGATACAAAGCATTGTGAGAGCTTTCGCTAGATTCGCTTTGCAGGCAGCCCCCAAGCTTACCTCTTCACCCCATTCTGACTCTCTCAATTTAGTTTCACATTTCAGCCTGTCTTTCTGGATGTCCTATTCTTGGTTCAAACCCAGTATTCTGAAAGTGAACTACCTTTGTGGGTTTTTTAGATTATCAGTATTGCTCAGTTCTTCATCCTAGCCGGTAGTTTCGTTATTTCTTTGGTGAGTTAGACTGTGGCATGTGTCCTTTTCCAGCTGCATTTGTGCTAACTTGAAGAAATCACTGCTATCTGTCCCCAGACTACCTCTTTGCTGAAAGTTTCTGTCTTCCCCACATCCAATGGCTGAGGAATTTTAGAATATATCATTTAGTCTCAGCCAGAATGATCCAGATTATTTTAAACAGTGAATTTCAAGTTTATTTTGATGGAACAGTGTTGAGCAAAAATCACATGAGCATTTCCCGTGGCTGCCAGACTGGTCCATAACCTCTTTCAGAGGTCAATGCCGAGCAAGAAGGAGTTGTCTGGGAGCAGTAGTTGTAGCTAGTACCAACATGTATCCAAAACTATACCATTGGGATCTTCAGATCATAATAGCACCATATTGGACCAAGGGTTTTCTTGTACTTCTTTTTTTCACTGTTATGGTCAGAAATGCGTGACAGCTTCACTTTAATTTATTAATCTCCTGTAGACTAAATTTTAAAAAAAGAAAAAGAAAAAGAAAAAGAAAGAGAGACAAGTGGCATCCACAGCCTGGAATAAGGACTGAAGGAGAGGATTCAAACCCTTCAGCACTTTGACTGATGCCAGCCTTGACCCTAAGCTAGGCAGCAGGTAACCCTCCAGAAACGGAGAGTCCTACAGGTGCCCCAAAGCTCTTTGTTTTACTGTCTGTTTTGGGTTTGCAATTCAGAGTCTTCTTTTGGAGCTAGATATGTAAGGTTTATCTGTGCAGTTGAGAAGGAGTTGATGTTCTCTTTCAAACTGGTGAAAGAAATTGTGGCACTGCTTTTGTGTGCTTCACACCTCAGTAGCTGAAGAGCTCACCCAATGTGTGAGGGGCCTATACTCCATTCTCCTCTGACTAAACAGATTCAGACCCACATTTCTTACTTTGCCCTGATCAGCAGACAGTACGTATTTCATTCTCAAGCTATCCCATGGAAAGAAAAATATCTTTTCTTTGCTTGAGATAATGACAAACTGAGTGGGCACTTGCACAAGAAATGCACTTCTTCCTCCATCTAGTGGTTAACCTTCCATTTAGAAGGCCAAGAAGGAATGTATCCTGTCTTCTCTGTCTTGGTGACTGCTCTTGCCACTTGACTACTTAATAGCTAAGAGAGCATGTGAGATGAGGAAGGTGGGATGGGGCAACATCTGCTGCAGGTAGCTGTTGTCTCCAGGATGTGTTCTGAAAGAGCACCAGCTGATGAAGGAGAGAGGGGGGGAGAGAGATGAGTTGCACACTGTTGTCAAGACCGATATGTGTCTGTGCATACTCAGAAGAAGACATTTAGATATACTCCACAAAGACAATGGTTAGCTTTAAGCGCCAGAAGGATTAGACAGAGTCTGAGCAAGGGGCAAACCCCGCTGCTCTGGGTTTGGAAAACATGATACTGTACCAGATCAAGGCAAAGGCCAGTCTAAACAATATTCTGCCTCTGAAGTTACATAGTAGTGGATGCCCAGGGAAAAGAATGAGAATATGGAGTGGTACATGTTTTAATCAAGCCAGAGATGGATGTCTTTATGTTTTGTTGTCTTCCCTGTGTTTTTCCTCAATGAATATGTCCAGTTGCTTTTTAAAGCCATTAAAATTCAGCATGTGCAGCATCCTGTGGCAAAGACTTTGACGACTAGTTGCACACTGTGTGGAAACCCCCTTCTCATACTTGTTTTGAACCTGTCATCTGCTGTTTCCAGCTGGTGCCTACTGGAGCCTGAGAGAGGGTTCACCCCACTACCATGGTATCTACCATGTTCTCCATAAATGCCTGTGCCAGTAAGTGAGTGAGATACCTAAATCTTTTTTTGGCAAGCTGGGCTGCTACACTTGGGAGAAAGCAGTGCCCAGTATACTGACAGAATTTGGTGAAAATTAGGTTAAAAGATGCCATTAAAAAAGAAGCTGTTTATTTTTCTTCCAATATGCCCTGCTGTTTGTGCTCGCAGTATCTTTTCATCATACGTCTACATCTATGTCTGTAACATCTAATCCTTTCTAAGACAAGGAGACCAGAATTGCCTGCATTTTTCCATGTGGAAACACATAATCGCTTTACATATAGTGTTATATTATTTTTAACAGCAGAAATGTAACTGGTTTTCATATCTCATTTCATCTTATATTTTTCCAAAGAGTGGACAGCTTTTATTTCTTGCACATCTGAAAGAAAAGAGATTCACAGAGAAAGAGGTGGTGGTCCATTAACATTGGTTCACTAAAACAAGTTCATTGCTAGAACCCTCCTTCCATTATGTGTTTCCCTTCACTTGAACTTATCTGTTTTTCCACTCTTCTGCACAGCTGGGTAGTATATTGCTTGGGCTTAATTTCGATGGCCAAAGGTAGTCTGTACCATCTGTTACTCATTTAGTTCTCTTGACCTTGGTATTTGAGCAGCTGGCTTTTCCTTTTTGTCAATGTTTTTTTTTTTTTTGAGGACTGTGTTAGGACCATCAAGAGTTCTTTGCTTGCTACGGCTCTTATATATTGCAAACAGAGCAAACAGCTCTATTTACATTAAAACTGACGAGTAACATACATAAGGAAAGGAATATGAATTCAAATACTTTAATTTCAAGGAAGCGGAGGTCCTGTACATGTGCTTTAAGGACTGAAAATCTTTGCTTAATTGTTGACTGAGGTTATATATTTGTTGAAATTATTAATAAGTAAGAATTAATTAGTAGAGTTTTCACATTAATAAATAATCAAGCGATATCAAAAGGATGTAGTCTAATGCTGCAGATTTTCTTTGTCCAAATGGTATCTGGTGTTGGTAGGATTTTTGCCTGTGTTGTACTGGCCTTATGATACAAAGGAAACTAAAGAGATTGTAGGACACACCACTGGCTCCCAGAACTCATGTTGAGCTTCACAGAGTGGAGCAGCAGAATTAGAATTTGATTCTTCACTAACAAAATCAAAATCTTTAGGGCTCTACTCTTCCCTCCACAATCAATAAACCCCAGAACCAACAAAAAAAACCCCCCAAAATAACCTGGTGAGAAATCAGACTGAGGACAAGTCGGTGTCATTAGCATTTCTTATTAATTGACATTCAGGAATTTTCTGCCACCATCCCAGTCTTGGTTGTGATTCCTGTTCTGATAAGCCTGACTTTGCCCTGGTGCTAGATGGGGAGTCTTGCTGCCCAGTGCAATGATCCGCATTATTGTAGGTGGTAATTATCTAAAAAAATTATGGGTTGCAACCTTCAACTTTGTGTGCCAAAGTTTTGTTCTGGATCTAGCACTTTCAATCGTCTCTGACTGTAGATTAAACTCTTTCCAGCAGAGGGTGATGGTACATTTATGCTCAGGCAGCTGATTACAGTGACTTGGAAACAGAGCTAATTTGGTACTGAAAAGGATATGAACATACATGCATTTCTATTAAGTCCATTCCCGTATGCAGGTCCGAACAGTTCCAATGTAAAACACTGTCTAGGATCATGGGAATTTATTACTGTTCCAAATAATAAACAGGTAGATCTGTGAACACCAGAACTAAAGAAACCTGGTTTCATGTGGTGTCTCTTCATTGATTGATTACTTAACTGAATTATAGTACGACTCTGTGCTGTACTTATGTTTACCTATTAGTTTCTCTTTGAGAGCATTCCCCACTCAGCTACTTAAGTGTTGCTCGTTTTGACTGTAGCAGTAGACCTATAAAAACAAAAGTTATTATTTTTGAATGTGTATCCGCCTATCTGTTTTTACAAAGCTTATAGGGACTTCACTAACCTTGAGACCTCATGGCCTCTAGCAAGTTCATGTGAAACTGGCCAAGGGTTTCAAATCTTATGTGGGGAGGAGGGGAACTGGAATAACATGCAGGACAGCAGTGTAATGTAAGTCTTGTTTCCATAGGAAACCAAGCTATTTAAAGATAAATATACCTAGAAATTATGGGCATTTTAGCATCATTAACAACAGCACTCAGTACATTATTTAATAAGTACTCCTAGACTTCTGAATACAAGATCTATAAAGAAATACTGCAAAGCTTGACTAAATCAGGATCTGGCATGGATTAGAAAAGAAAAATCATGAAAAAACCACCCATCATCACAAACAAAAAAAGCAAAAGAATTACAAATGTGAAAAAAGTGTGTATCTGCTTTTCATCATACTGAGGGTATTGATTTCATTGCCATTTATTGTCATTAATTAATTCTGGTGATTTCATCATTAAAGCCATGGCCCCAGATATATTGTACATAAATACTCATGTTGCAGATCTGTAATTAATCTAGGCTGTTTTGTGTATTGCAAAGCCAGTAACTTTAATAAGTATTAGCTGCTTAAATCTTCGATACCTCTATGTGCTAACAGAAAAATAGACATGACATAATATACCTTTAACCAGAAAAATATTAATACCATGCTAATCCTCCAAACAACCTATTTGTGTATGTCTTTTCAGACCTGAAAACTTATTCAAACTTTAATTTGTACTAATTTTTTCTCACTTGCATTGAGTTAATTCTTTTATTTTCTGGTGATTTTGTTTGATTGCTATGACTATGTTTTCAAGTAGGTGTACATTTGACAACTAATGTTTGAAGTTCAAGTAGAGAAATTCTTTTTTGTGCGCTGTGTTTAGATGCAAAACTCTTTCGGACTTCCTAGGTAAAGAACATTGAGTTCTGAAACAGTAACTCCTTGCAGAAAAGTACTTATTTTCTACTGTCTGAAAGGAAATTGAATACCAAGTCCAGAATACACTGCATTTGGAGAGAAATCTGTAATTGTGGTATGATGTTAATTTAGCTGCAGAATGAAATATTCATGGCTTTCTGTAACATATAAACAACAACAGCAAAAATGACTAACATTTTTACACACACTCTTACACAAAAAGAGATGAAAAGAGGCATGGCTAAATCTAACTTCTACAGCAGTGATTGGCTGGATGATTCTGTCCTTTAGCAAGTCACACTTGCAAATGAGTAGCTGGAAGGAATTACAGCAGCAGATGCTGCTGTTTCTTTGCGCTCTTTTGGGCTACTAACAAGCGCATGGCAGGTGGTGTAACCTCAATGCTTCTAATGGAATTCTTTGGATAAATTATTATTTCTGTTATACTGTTATATATATTCTGTTATATATATGAACTATGATATCTGTTTAAGCACCTCCCCATCTTTTAGTAGGGGAATTCCTGGAGCTTCCTAGGATCTTCTTGGAAATGTTGTCTTGCTTGGGCTCTTAGTTATAGAGCAAAGAAATCTCACTAATTTATGGCCCAGGTCAGAAAGCAGTTAATCCTGTCTTTACATTTAAGCTGTGTGGCTATAGGGCTAATATACATATATGTGTATTTCTTTGTTTAATATAATCAGACTAACTCTCATTTTTGCAAAATGAAAATTAGTGTTTGCAGAGGCCAAATCTGTTATAAACCTTCTGATACTCCGTGGCTGACTCCATGACATCAGGGAACCAGAATTCCCCTTTGAATCCCACATTCTCAGTTGGGCCACACAGAAACCACACGCTGGCGGGAACAGGCTCAGGGACGGGGCTCCCCCGCAGGATGCAAAAGTGCATTTTTCTCTAGGAAGGAGTATTGATCTGTATATTTTGACGTGCTTTGAGAGAGAGCACTAGGCTTCTCAATTTCTCTCTTATTTCTTTTTTTTGGTAAAGAAAAGTATGTTAACCACGGTGAACAAATTTTAGTCCTGGTAGTAGGTTATTCTGCCAGCTTGAGTTCCTTCAGCAGTTTCAATTTTTCTGTCTCACAGACATGAAACTGCAAGTTCTTCCAACAGGCCTCTTCTACTTCATAGAGTCATTTCAGGATTTAGTACCTATAATTCTTTGTTATTTTTAGAATTCTTTGAGAAGTTGGTAATTTTTTTTTTTTCTTGAATGGCTGTATTCTGTATTAATTTAAACCATAAATGATTCTGAAGAAATAAGCTGATTAAACAGTAATGATATTAGATTAAAATTAACCATCTTTGTGGCAACCCATGTTTTATTGTGTGTACTTCTTATAGAAACTTTGCAGTCATGGGAGGGACAGATTACATATCTTCCTGCACCAAAACAGGATCTTCTTTCATATATTTTAGGCACTGTTGCTTTCACCCAATAGAAGGCTAGATTATTATATATTTGGAATTAAAAAAAAATAAAAATACAAGGGTGTACTGAAGTGATTCCAACAAAGGACCACTCAGTATTCAACAAACTCTAAAGCAATTACTTTTCTAGATTCATAGGAAAAAAATTTTGATTCGCATGCCTGCTATCAGGGAAATTTAGTAAAACAATTTTTTTTTTGCCTAAGTTCATTTAATTGGTCTCCATTTTCAGAGTGTCTGAAAATGTTGCAAAGTCTGTGAGGTGAGAAAGTTGGTAGTTTTGCAGGTGGGTGTGGAGGCACAGAGACATGACATTCTTGGTTATTCTTGGTCACTCTTGGTTGACCAAGAAATGTATCTGTTCATCATCAAGGTAAGCATCACTTTTGTCGCAGATATCTGTGACTAAGGACTTGGGCCAAGGTCATAAAAAGGACTGACAGGACATAGACCCCAGACTTACCCAGTGACGAGCTGTCCATGTCCTACCTCTTGCCTCTTACAGCTGGCACGCCGAGTGCTCCAGCCTGCTCTTGTGGAGTTGCTTGTGTACTTACTGAGTCCCCACTTGGCTCCGCAGCCACGCTGACTGTACTCAACATACTGCCCTTCCTATCAGCCAGGACCCTAGCTCATGCAGTTGTTTTTAAGAACAAACTGGATTCAAGACCAGCTTTGCTATGGATATTGTTTTATTTAGGGAATAGAGCAAGTCTCAAGCATAATGCTATGTATTGTTGAATAAACAGCATAGAGCAAAGCCAAAATCCAAAGAAGGCCATCCCCAGCTCTACTGGCCCATCTTTAAATAGTATCTTGGAGATGTTAGGCATTTTCTCACTGCTTATATGTGGTCTAGTAAGCGTCTATGATGCACTTGGACTTTTTTATTTACTTTAGCTACGTGCACTGTATGCACTAAAAACTTTCAGTGAATCCTTTCATGGGTGACGTATATCTTGTTTAGTACTTGACTATTTATCAATTTCTCTACTCCCTCCTTTATTTTAGCTGCAGACCCCTAATAATTAGTTTCAAGCCTTCATGGGGTTGCTTTAAGCTGATGCTGTCAAGTGTTGAAACCGCTGGACCATTCTTTCTATCCTAGAAATGCTTTTGGTTTGCAGGCAAGCACAACAATGTTGTTTTATTTAGTTTTCTGTGTAGAAGAAAAGAAAGAGCAAGGAATTCTGGGCTGATATTCTTGTTAAATTTTGTGCATGTGTGCTGTGCTAAGAAATATTTTAAATTTTGTAAAATATGTGGAAATTATTAGAAACCTGTTTAAAGTTTAAATGTGAAGATGTAAATAAATAAAATAAATGACTGTTCTGAAAAATAATTTTAGCAAGCAGAGTACATAGCACAACTGGACTTTACTGAACTTCACAGAATAAACAAAGCAATTACGAGAAAAGAATGATCAGGGAATAAAATATTCTAGGACTGATTCAAATTTGTAGGGCTAATACAGAGCAGTTATATGAAGTGTACTCACACATTTGAATTTTTTCTTTTTTGCTGTTCTGTAACTTCAAAACTATTTTTTGCAGGTTGTGAGCAACTTCTGAGAGAGAAGCTCTCCTTTAAACTCTGCAACTTCAATTGAACAAACCCATATCTGCATATCAATATTTAGCTTGACAATTTGTTGCTTTTCACTCAGAAATGTCTCTCTGCATCCTTTGTCTATAATAGTTAACAAAGCAGTCATCATTTGCGATTGAAGAGATGTAAAGGTATAGACATACCTGAGCTGACTTTAAACTCTCAGCTGTGATACATCAGCAGTGTCAACACGATAGCATGGAATTTAGCAGGGCTGCAGAATTCAGCTGGGAAGTAAGACAAACACCCATGCTATTAGTTTGAATTGAGCTGCAGCCTATGATTGAAAGCTCCATTGGTATTTGAACTAGCTAATTTAAAGCAAACAAAATATGTCCATAGTGGACTGCACTATAACCTCTGATACTGAAAGGTGACTAAAGCAACTTTTTATTTTGCAGGAGTGGTGGATGTAATGAGTCAGCTGTAGCAGTGCACTCTGAATTCCCCTTGTAAAGTGTGTTGTCTTATAAGATGTGGTTTTGGGAACAGGCCTTTTCCATTTGAATATACTTTTTTCTAATTTGACTGAACTGTGAAATTGTATTATTTTATATGAAGACCTGGGAGGGGGGTTTGTTGACCATCCTGGGATCCTGTGTGACGATCTGTTGAAGGTTGCTGGTGTGAGCAGTTTTTATAGATGTAGGTTACTCATGCCTGTTTACTCAAAATATGTAACAGCCCGTGTTCTTAATCTTCAATTCTGTTTGTACAGTCAGCTCCATATGTTTTGCATTAAAACACAATAGATTGGGGAAGGATCATAGGCCCAGGAAACACCCTTAGAGAATGGTGCCTGAATGACTGAGCCAATTCCCTGCTGTCTGAGATTGATCCTGCTTTTACTTTAGGAACTGTTTAATTCCAGCAGTCACTGGAACTCGGTTACAATTGTATAAAAGGAAGGACACTTGGTAAACAAGGAACTAGAAACAGAGAGACTCAGAAAATGGAATTAGGGCAGTTCATTAAATTAAATATATCTTGGGAGAGGCTCATTTTAAAGTTTGTGCAGAGGGGGAAAGAAGATTGAAATTGCAATGGAAATGCTCTACTGGGGTTAAGACCACTTATTTTCTCTCTGGTGCAGCAGGAGCTGTAGATGCCACAGTCTGACTTACAGACCTCTGTTGCTATAGTTCAGGAATGGTGTGATGAATACTATGGCTGTACAAAAAAAGGACATGCTAATGACCTCCAAAATATTTTTAAAATTAGCCTCTTTGAAGGTCTTAAACACATTTAAAACTTAAATACTAGAGTTCTTCAGCTCCATCCTCTGGGAATATTAAGGCGGTGTGTAAGTGCAAGTTCAGAGTCTTGGATCTCCCTATAGGGCTCTAAGGACATAGATATTATCAAAGTCTCAAGTCCTTGTAAGCAGTGCCCATGTTGGGCTCATGTGGAAATCATCAGGCAGGTCCTGTGCCATTTCTCATGCTCTTCTTGTGTAGAGGCAAGAGCAGTGCCTCTGAACAAGAAAACTAACTCCTCTTCCCCATGGCAAAGGGCTGCCTAACAGAATGAGAAATTATAACCATCAGTGGAAGGGACAAAGAAGGATTTTCATTACATTTTTTCAGCTAATCACTTGATTTCAAATTCAGAAAAGTGTGTCTTGTTTTGTTTGCTTTTACTTTCTCTTAGTCAGTACATTTCTGAACTTTGACATGTGTTTCCTGCAGTGTCTGCCATGGCAACCAAGCAAGCTCAAGTCCCTGTACACAAAAACCTGAGTCTTGTTTACCTCTTTTTAACTCTTTAACATTAGAATCATAGAATCATAGAATCATTAAGGTTGGAAAAGACCTCTAAGATCATCGAGTCCAACCGTTAACCCAACACCACCATGCCCACTAAACCATGTCCCTAAGCGCCTCATCTACGTGTCTTTCAAATACTTCCAGGGATGGTGACTCCACCACTTCCCTGGGCAGCCTGTTCCAAGGCCTGACCACTCTTTCAGTAAAGAAGTTTTTCCTGATATCCAGTCTAAACCTCCCTTGGCGCAACTTGAGGCCATTTCCTTGGACGAAGATGGTGGTGTGCTGGGTGGTAAAACACTCAAAAACCCTGTGGGAGGGGAAGCCGGATGGGGACGGTGCGGCGGCAGGCAGCAGCAGGCAGCAAGCAGGCAGCAGCAAGCGGAGGGCATCTGATGGCAACAATGTGCCCACCAACCGAGCCAGAACCTTGAGGGACGCCAGGGGACAAAGTGCTCCACGCCCCCCTGACCGCTGTTGATAGGCTGATAGAGAAGGCGTGGAGCACGGACCATTTTGTTAGCAGGGTTATTTTAACAGCAATCGTTCTTTACAACTCTGTGGCTGTCATAGTTGTCATAAAATATCTGTTTATCAAGAAACATGGGATTGAAGGGGATTTTCTACATCACTGAATTTGTTCCCTGCTATTGCAGGCAGCCAGGATCAGTTTCAGAAACTGATCAAACATTATCTCAGCATTTGAATTATTGACCTCATGGTTGCCTTTCTCCTGGGAGCCTAATTCAGTTTAAGGTAAAATATTAATTGCCTTTTTGGATGATAGCTATAATACCTTTCTTTTGCACTACTTGGCATCAGAGAAAGATCTGTTTTCTCTGGTGTTTGTGGTTGATATACGTCCTATTTGTTTTAATTTTCTCTGCTAGATTTTACTCAGCTTGACTGCTAGCAGTCCTCACTTTCCCTTGAACCTGCTTGTCTTCAAGATGCTAATCAATCCATATTCTCACTCCTTTTCTCCTCTCTGTTTACTTTTTGCATTAATCTTTGCATCTAAGAGCAGGTAGTGCCCTAATGTACATCCACACACGTATGTTATTATTGGATTATTATTTTGTAAGGGTAGGCTTATTTTATGCCCATGCTTCTATGAACTCCACAGTAGAAATGCAATAGCCACTGAGGATGATTTAGACTCAAGGAATCAAGTCAGATTATTGCTGAAGCCTTCATTTTGAAAATACAAAAATTCACAGTAGAAAATACATGGCTGTTCTGGCTCTGGGAATTATTTCTTAATGAAAAACCATTGTCTAGCTACCCAAGAAAATAAAACAGTGTAAGATTCCCCTCTGCAACTACCTTGTATTTTGAAACAAGATGTGATAAAGAAAGCATCTTCTCCAGAAATACTGCTCCTTGCAGGATAGCTTCCTGCGTCCTTCTGAGTGCGAGAAAAGAGGGGGCTTTGGTTCCACGCCCAAAGTGATGCAGATGAGCTTGTGATGCAGATAAGCCCACAGCTGAAAGCAGTTGGTGCTATACAATGAAATAATGTGTGAGGCAGAACGTTTCACTGGGCATGCTACCAGCCTATGGTTATTGATTATGATTATGTTGTTGCAAAACCTGTATTTTTGGTGTTTGTTTTTGGGGTTTTGGTTTGGTTTGGTTTGGGTTTTTTTTCGGTACTGCTCTGGACTAGGAAGCATGGTGCACTGGGGCAGGAGCTCTAAGATGACTAGGGTGAAAGTGCATTTCTTCCACTGAAAGAAGTCACAACAAATTTCTTCAAATACTTGTATTTGAGCAGGGCTGTCAGCATAAACAAATGTGTAACGAAGGTTTTGCTTTTTTAAGGGGTATCCCAAATCAGCCTCAGTTCAACAAGAGAAGTCTAATTTGGCAAAAGTCCCTGCAGAACCTCTCCACACCCTGCAGGTTTCCATTAAGATCCCCAAAAGCAATTCAGGTTGCCAGGCAGAGCTGACAGCAAGGGAATACAATACATTTACAGCTGTGTAGTATTTTCACTTCCTTTTTTACTTCTTTTTTGTGACATTTAAAATTGAAATTGGACATCTTGTTTCCATGTATGACTAGTAGACTCAAGAAATCAGAATATGGCTGTTGTCCCTGCATCTTAGCCTTCCCGTTTCAAATGTTTGGCTTGAGAATGGGTATGAGAGTCAAAACCTAATATTTTTATTCAGAAAAAAATGTCCATTGACTTCAGTAGCATTTCTCATAGAACAGATTTAAATGATCAAAACCCGAGTGTTTAGCCAGTGTACAGTTACGTAATACTGTTTTATAAATGCTGCATATATGTTTAGTGTATCCCTTGGTGCCTTGCCTAAAGGGACTCCACGACTGTAAAAGGAAACTGGCTCTCACTAAGAGACCCTGTTGCCTGAGTGGCTGCAACTGAATGAGTTGCTGTAAATATCTGTAAATATACTTCTCTCCCAGACTGAGATTTTTTCCTCTGAATTACATAGCAAGTTTTATGTACTTGAGTGTTGTGCTGGTTTTGGCTGGGACAGAGGTAATTTTCTTCACAGTAGCTAGTACAGGGCTATGTTTTGGATTTGTGCTGGAAACTGTTGATAACACAGGGATGTTTTCGTTACTGCTGAGCAGTGCTTACACAGGGTCAAGGCCTTTTCTGCTCCTCATCCAACCCCACCAGCGAGTGGGCTGGGGGTGCACAAGGAGTTGGGAGGGGACACAGCTGGGACAGCTGACCCCAGCTGACCAAAGCGATATTCCACACCATATGACATCATGCTCAGCATATAAAGCTGAGTACACAGTGCTATACCATCTACCAGGAAGAAAATTAACTCTATCCCAGTCAAAACCAGGACTAGTGTGAACAGAAATATGTTCCCTATCTGTCTGGAGTCAATGCCAAAAATTTAATGTATTTCAGAGGAATTTTGTCCATTAGCTTCTACTTTCTTTTCTTTTTTTTTTTTTTTTTGAAAAATGATCCTTATGCTGCGTTAGTTTTGACAAATTTCTTTATATTCACGTTCAAGAATCCGTGAAACTTGTGTACTGAGGTGCAGCCATTTACATGCAGCATCTTCAGCATGTCAGGGTTGAAAATGATGTTGGTTTCCTATTACTAGCCTATGAATCATGTGTAATCTTTCAGATTTTAATTCTGTCTGATAGGAGTAGGATGAGGGTAGGTGGGTGGTTTTGAAAAGAAGATGTGTAAATGCCTCATTTGATACAATTTGGTTTGTAGCGCTTTGGGAAGAAGAATTTAAAATTATTATGAGTCCATGCTTTGCCCCCATGTTCTACAACAATTTTGATACAAAAAGTGATTAGATTGTCTCAGCCACTGTGAAATATTCTAAATGAAGCTATACCAGCTGCATTCTCTCAGGGCTGATTATTTTCTTTGGATAGAGGGCATGTCACATAGTTATTTGGATATGACTTGTCATTCATATATGCCACATGCCCCTCACAAACAATTACAATGAACTGTACCTTCTGTACAACTGTAATACACCAGGGCCTAGGGAATTAAGACATTTCATTCCTTGAAGTTCGCAATGAATATGCGAGAGCTGTGAAGAGTGCCTTATTGCTCTAGGCAGGTAACTTAAACGTCAATTGATAGAAAGTTAGAGGAAATCAAACTATTTTCTGTTATATCTCTTCCTGCTCTGGAGGAGCATTTGGGCAAAGAGAACATAAGATGGGGATTATTTTAGACAAATCAAATTATTCTAATTTTACTCCAAGACCTGAATAACACTGTGTTCCGTTTCAAACAAATTGTCCTCAAAATGGGAGTTTAAATAGCCTGTTGGCTGGTGTCAGTGTCTGCAATATACATAGGTCTACCTTGCTCTAATAAGGCATATGCAGCGGTAAGCAATCTTTGTGTTGCTGTTTTCTTCCTTTAGCTGCTGCTGGTCACCGTATGTGGGCATCCATCCTCATGTTCTGAAAGATAACCCTGAGAAAACATCAGGTGTGAATGCATTGCTTTTTCACAATTAGCTGCTGTTTGCAAACTCTTGTATCCTTTCATAAAAGAGATTGCTATTGATCTAATATAAATGTTAGACCAGATCCTTTGCAGCTACAGAAAGGTACTACACTGTCTTCCACACACTAATACTCATTCACAGCATTTTTCCATTTAAACACCCACCATGAACTGACATTCATACCATCCCCCTGAGTCACAATCCTGCACGTCTCACATTATTAACCTGCATGTATACATTTCTCCTACATTCCTAAATTTATTGTGGTAGCCCAGTGTCACAGTTTAACCCCAGCCGGCAGCTAAGCACCA
>NW_009203773.1:0-332 GCF_000690835.1 Fulmarus glacialis
GTTGTTTGTGGGATCCCACCTGGGAAAAAGCTCCACCTCATATTAGGCGCTGGAGAATCCGCAGAGGGGAGCACCCAAACCCCACCACTGCCGTGAGAACTACTCCCACAGGCACCCACAGGACCCAAGTCCCGTGGGAACTAGGGGTGCTGGCAAGGACAAAACGGGAGCTTTCCTGTACCTCTTGCTGGGGTGGGATGCTCCCAGCCTGGGAGCAAACGCCGGGCCTGGGGGATGCAGGATTCCCATGTTTTTTAGGATGAGCTTTGTCACAGATGTCCCAAGGGCCGGGACACGCTCGCCTTGGCCCCGCTGGCACCTTCGAAACCCGG
>NW_009203773.1:383-3554 GCF_000690835.1 Fulmarus glacialis
GACGCTTGGAAACCCGGCACCTGCCCGGGGCTGCCCAGGGCGGGCAGGGATGCAAGGTGAAGGGTGCAGGCATCCACGCCTGCCATCCGAACCAGCCCTCGCACTGGTTTCATCACTTCGTCAGTGCTAATTACCCCCCTGTGCCTTGCTGGGAGGGCAGGTCACAACCCAGCTCTGCGGCGCTGCGTGCCACAGCCCTGCCCGGGGGGACGAGTCGCCGTCCCCTGCCCTTCCCCCCGAAAGCCTGTGCACCCACACCCCAGTTTTGGTTCGGAAGGGCTCTGTCCTGCAGGTGCCCCCTCCTCGTGCCTCCCTTAATGTCGGGAATCTGCTGCTGGTGGGATGAGAAGGCACAGCTACTTTGTCAGCATCCCCACGGTTCGCTGGCTAAATTGGTCCGATGCCAGGGTACCACGCGGGCACCGGCCGGGATAGCTGGAGGGAATGAGGTGCGTGCTGTCCCCGAAGCCATCGCCATCCCCATCGCACTCACTTCTTAATCCCAGCTCTTCTTAATCCCAGCTGCATCGTCAGCCTCTGTTGACGGCGCCTTGAGCTGCTCCAGGATGCTCTTCCAGTGCTCCTCCAGCTGCTGCCGGAAAGGGCCCAGCTCCAGGCGGTCCAGCTGCGGACGGACGCACACCCTCAGCAAGCTGCCCCGCGATGGGACAGTGTGGTCCCCAGGGAAAAGCCAGGAGGAGGGACCCTCGGAGGGATGCTGCCTTAGACTGCCAAGCCCCAAAGGTGCCAGTTTTGCGTGGCAGGGACGAGCCACCCCTCACCTTGGAGCCCATCTCTTCACTGAGCTGCCGCTGGACCTGGTGCCAGCCCTGCTCCTGGCCCGTCACCCGGCTCAGCATCTCCTGGATCATCTCATTCAGCCGCTCCATGCTTGCGTCAAACTGGGTGCGACTGACTTTGCCAGCCAGGGCAGTTTTGTCTGCTTTCTAGCAACAGGGAAAGGCAGGAGAGCGGTGGGGAAAGGATGGAGGTACGATGGGCAGGGCCAGCTCGTGTCGGGAGGAGAGGGAGAAGTGGCTACGTGACCCCACTCACCCCACCACCCCCGTGGGGTTGGTCCCACAGCCGAAGGGGCCCAGGGGGAGACAGAGGGACCTGGCGAGGGACCCGCAGCTGGTCTGGAAATCCTCCCTCCCCTTGGCCGGTTCTGCCACCGAGCACCCAAGGGACAAGGGGCATTTGTCACCCTGCCTGGGACCCCCTTGGCTGGTGCCAGGGCCCCTCAAGGCCGTACCACATCGATTCCCAGCACCAGGTCCTCCTTGTCTGCTTTCTCCTTCTCCAGCCTCTCCAGGGACTGGAACAGAACCTTCCAACACAGAAAGCATCCCATGACACCGCAGCAAGGTTGGACCTGCCTCCCGGCCAACCAACACGCCCTCACCCCCCCCCGCCCGGCCAGCCACCCTGCCCTGCTCCCCCCCACCCAAAAACCTCCGGGAGGGGTACTTTGCACCTCCACAGGGCTGCGGGCAGGTTGGCAGGGGGACAAACCCCTTGTGGTCCCCAGCCTGGGGTCTGCCTGGAGGACGCTCTGGCCCCGCAGGGGTTTCAGCCACCCACCTCGATATCTTTCTGCTTCTGGTGACGGTCATCCAGGAGGTTCCCCGTGACGGAGCTGAGCTTCTTGTAGTCCCCTTGCACCTGCACGATGGTGGCCTGGATGCACTTCAGCAGCTCCTCATCCTGCTTCAGGGAGGAAGACGACAAGGCAGTCCCATGCAAGCGGGGGCTGGCTGCCCCGCGGGGACAGACCCTGGTTACTCGGCCGGTGGCCGCGGGCTGTCAGTGTCAGCAGGATATGTGCATCAAGGCTTTAATTTCCTTCCATGCCGCTGACTTGTACAACCCAATGCAGGGGGCAGCGAGGGGCTCCCCCATGTTACAGCAAAGCACAACCAGCCAGGGAGGGTCCCGGCAACCCCCTCCCAAGCCCCCCATGCCGGCGTCTCCCTACCTGGCTCCTTCCCGGCAGCTGCCTCACCACCTTGCCCACTGCCTGCCGTGACATGAAGGAGTCCACCAGCTCCTGGAGCTTCTCATAGCGCTGGAGGAGCTGCCCCACCTGCGTGCTGATGTCCATGCTGCAGATGGGGCACGCTGCCTGCGCCTCTGCCTGCTCCTGCCCCGCGCTCTCCATCATCGCCCTCAGCTCGTCCAGCTGCCGGAAGGGAAGAAGGAATCGGCTCTGAGATGGGATGGATGTGGCCAATAAGCCCGGGTGCTGTGGAGGCTCGATGGCCCCATCCAGCCAGGGGACACGGCTGGGACCCCCACCAGGACCCCCCCACCGAGCCGGCAGGTGGTGGGAGTGCTCCCCCCGGACCTCACCTGCTCCTGCAGCTGGTCAGCCGTCTTGGTCACCAACTGCTCCAGCATGGCCTTGGTCATCTCCTGCTGCTCTCCCAGCTCCTTCAGCTCCTGCTTTATCTCCTGCAGCGTGGACCTGGTCAGCAAGAGGGGGGTATGGGCAGCTTAGCCTCCATGGGGCTGCTTGGGGGGTGTCCCTCACCCCCAAACCAGGATGCTCCCAGCCCCCCGGGCTTCCTTGCAGCCCCGTGGGGTGGGAAACCCTCTCCCATCCTTTTACCCCAGTTGCAGGGAGATCTGGTCGCTGCCATCCGCTTCCCGGTCGACTCCAGCCACCCCCAGCTTTCCAAGGGCGTCCTCCAGGTGCCTGATCTGGAATGGCAGCAGTGGCACAGTCAGGGCATGGCCCCCCGTATCATCCCAGCATGGGGACCCTTCAGCTGCCCCCTCCCTGCCCAACCCCCGCCCCAGCATCACTGCAGCCCCCTCGGGGACCGCTGCTGGCTCACCTTCTCCTTCTCACCCTGCAGGTCGCTGGCCAGGCCCTGCAGGGAGGTCACCTGGCCCCGGAGGTCGGCCAGGACGCTGGCGTTGCTCTCCTGGTCTAGAGGGACGTGGTCCAAGGGGACACACTGTCAGTGAGGGGGTCTCGCCCTCGGGGCCAGGCTCCAGGTGCGATGAGCCCCCGACCCAGGGTGTCCCCATGCCAAACATCCCCCTGCCAGCCCCCCCAGGGCTCCTACCTCCCTCCAGGAGGAGCAGGCGCAGCTTCTCAAGCTCGGCGTGGTCTGACTTGGTGGATTCCAGCTGGGCCACCTGCTCCTTCAGGGCGGCGTAGAG
>NW_009203773.1:3576-3967 GCF_000690835.1 Fulmarus glacialis
TCTGGCGGAGAGCCTCCACCGTCTCCGCATAGCGGCCAGAGGCACTGCTGGAGGCCGAGGACCCCCAGGGCACCGCCGGCTCTTGTGAAGGGGACGTGGCCCTGGGATCGGCGTCGAGGGGGATCTCAAACCCCTGGGCTGTCGGCAAGAGGGTCCCCACTGCCGGGTGGCCTTCCCGGGCAAGGTGTGTGCTGGGAAAAGCCTTGTCTCCATCCTTGGGGCTTGTGGCATCCATCTGCATCCCTAAAGCACTGGGGGTGGCTTCAGCAGGGACTTTCTCAGCACCAGAAAGGCTGGGCTCCATGCAGGGAGGGCTTGGCTGAACCCCTGCTCCTCCTTGGGTCCCTGGAGTTGCTGGCTGCATCCCTGGGATGGTGGTCTGGGTGCCAGG
>NW_009203773.1:4048-4267 GCF_000690835.1 Fulmarus glacialis
GGGGGCCTCCGGCTGCATCCCTGGGGTGGTGGTCTGGGTGCCGGGAGACCCTGGCTGCATCCCTGGGGCAGTGGCGCTGGCATCAGAAGTCCTCGTCTGATCCGAGGGAGCGCCTCCCCACTTCTCAGGGGTCACTGGTGCTCTCTGCATCCCTGCTTGCGTCCCCAGGGAGTCAGGCTGCGTCCCTGGAGTCCCCTCGCTGGTCCCTTTGCTGGTCCT
>NW_009203773.1:4801-5013 GCF_000690835.1 Fulmarus glacialis
GCTGCGTCCCTGGAGTCCCCTGGCTGGTCCCTTTGCTGGTCCTGGGTGCAGGCTGTGTCTCTGGTCCCTTCAGCCCCAGCGCTGAGCTTGCCCCATGCAGGGTGTCCACGTCTGAAGTGGGGGGCTCAGTGGGGGCAGACTGGCCCGCACTGCCCTCCTGGGAAGAGGAGGCAAAGGGGAGCAGGTTTATGGGCAGAAGTGCAGCAGCAAGG
>NW_009203774.1:0-808 GCF_000690835.1 Fulmarus glacialis
CCAGGACCCAGGGGTACTTGCATGGCCTTCTGCACGGCTATTGCATGGCCTGCTTGGGCTGGGGCTCTGCAGGCAACAGCAGTGCAGGGCACAGGCTGGGGAAAAAAAGTGCAGGCAGCCCAGGCACCCGGCGCTGCTTACACACTCTCGTTGGCCAGGAGGGCTGGTGGGAGCCTCGCAATGTCGGACACAGCCATGAAGGGGATGAACTGTGACAGACTGACAAACAGCTGTGGGGTGAGATGGGGCAACCTGCGAAGCAGCAGCATGGCCAGTGACTTCATTGCCTCCTCCCCGGACTCGGGTGATGGCACCTGCAAAGCTGTGTGAGCCCCAGCTGTGGCAGGACACAGCCCCAAGCAACCAGCACAGGCCTAGTGCCACCCAGCTGTGCCCCAGGAAAGCACCCACTGGCATGGGCTCTGCACCCCTGCGCCTGGGCTCTGCACACACACACCCCATGCATGGGCTCTGCACACACACACCCCGTGCATGGGCTCTGCAACCCCTCACACATGGGAGCTCTGAACTCCGGTGAGCACAGACCCCGCACCTGCCCTGTGCAGGGTCTGTGCCCCTGTGTGTGGGCCATATCCCCCACATGCTGTGCACCCCACACACGCAGGCTCTCCCCCCTCATCACGCAGGCTCTGCAACCACCGCACATAGGCTCTGGACACCCTGCCACGTCCCAGCCCCTCTAACCACCTCCCTGCGCAGCCAGTGCCAGGAGCGGTGCAGCAGGGCCAGGAAGCGCTGCACAGCCTCGGGCCCTGCAGCGAGCAGCCGCCCCTGGAAGACATTCGCT
>NW_009203774.1:888-2017 GCF_000690835.1 Fulmarus glacialis
TGGCAGCAGGGACCCAGGCCACGGGAGCACAGCGAGCAGGCAGGCCCTGTGCTCCACAGGATCCTGTGTGGGCCGGGATCCAACCCAGCCGGGGCAGGCAGTACCTGCACCAGGATCTCCAAGGCAGGAGCACCCTCGCTGTCCTGGAACAGGTCCCAGAGCACAGCCTGCAGGAGTGAGCAGAACTGTACTGCAAGTCCTGGCCCAGACCTTCCCCCAGAGCTCTTGCAGGTCTGAGGCAGCCTTGCTGCAGGGAAGCTGACACAGGGGCAAGGGGGGGTGGCTTTGTCCGACCCCCCAACCCAGGACCAGCCATTCCCAGCTGCTGGTGGCTGAGCAGAGCACATGCCAGACAGAGCACATGTTCTGCTCCCACCACGGCTGGCACTGGACAGGGACCCTGGGACTGGGGGCTGCACCCTGGCCAGACCCCGCAGCTGGTGGGAGAGCTCCCCAGGTCTGGCACCCCGACCACTGCCCTGCACCCCGGGAGGCCCTTGCTCGCCGCCCCAGCACTGCCCAACTCACGCTAAAGCAGCTCAGCAGCTCCCTCTTGGCAGAGGCCTTGTGCTCCCACCCCAGGTAGTGGCCCACAGCTCGCAGGATGCCTGCGGACGCATTCGCCCCAAGCAAGCCCCAGAAGGAGGTGTTGTCCAGGAGGCTGGAGAGGAGGATGGCCTCGCTCAGCTGCTCCCCAGCCACCTGCCCAGCTTCCTCTCTGCCGGAGAAGGCCAGGCTGCGGTCAAGCAGGCGCAGGAGGTAGTTCACGTGCGGGGCCCAGCCTGGGGCCTCCTCCTGGCATCGTGGGAGCTGCGAGGCCAGGCCCAGCAGGTAGGCGGCTGGGTTCGGGCAGGGCTCCGCAGCATCCAGCCTGAGCGGCAGGGGCAGGAGCGCCAGGAGCTGCTGCAGCAGGCAGCGTCCCCCGGGCAGGGTGCCCTGACAGTGCACCCCAAGAGCGGGCTGGGGATGCCCCAGCAGCTGCAGGAGGGAGGCATTGGTGCACACCAGCTCCTGGAAGCAACTGGGACTCACAGTCCTGCACAGCTCCAAGAGGCCAGCGTTCCCCTGTGCCCACAGGCTCTGGCCCCCAAAGGAGCAGGGGTCTGTGCCCTCAGGCTCTGAGGCACTG
>NW_009203775.1:0-323 GCF_000690835.1 Fulmarus glacialis
TCCTGCCTGGTGACGAATGAGGTGGGGGAGGCCAGCAAAGCCTTCCACCTCCTGGTGACGGGTGCGTGTCTGCCCCCAGGGATTTGGGAGGGCCGGCCGGCCAATTTTTTGGGAGCAATGAGGGGATGAGCCCACCCACCTCACCGTGCGCCTTGCAGAGCCACCCCGCATTGAGGCTGCGTCCCATCCCACCGAGATGTCCATCGCCGTGGGCACCCCACTAGAGCTGACGTGTGTGGTGACGGGTGTCCCCATGCCCACTGTCACCTGGGAGAAGGACGGGCGGTTGCTGGCAGGGCCCTGGCTCGTGTCGGGGAATGAGA
>NW_009203775.1:464-891 GCF_000690835.1 Fulmarus glacialis
CCCTTCTTAGCCACTAGCCCCGCTGGGGAGGACAGCAGGAGCTTCCACGTCAACACCCAAGGTAGCGTGGCCCCAGCGGTGCAGCGAGGAGGGTGCTAGCAGGGGGTGCTGTGGGGTGGTCAGAGCTCTGGGGGACCAGAGAGCCAGAGCAACCCCTGCATCCCTCCTTGGGATCGCTGCGGGGTGGATGGGGAGAGTGGTGGGAGCCATAAATCTCCAAACGGGGGTCTGGAGCACAGCATGATGGTCCTGCAGAGTGGGGGGCTATGCATGACTTATGGGGACAGGTATGGGGGTGCCCAACCCACCTGGCATCCCCTGACCCACCTGGCATACGTCCTGCAGCACCTCTCAGCATCGCGAGCGTTGGAGAGACCCACAGCATCACTGCTGTGGCAGGGGGGCAGCTCATCCTGGAGTGCCCTGG
>NW_009203775.1:1396-1767 GCF_000690835.1 Fulmarus glacialis
GAGGTTCACGGTGAGCGGTGATGCCCTGCCATGGGGCAGCAAATGCCAGCTCAGTCCCTGTTAATTCAGGGATATGCAACATTATGGGGTGTCCTCAATATTATGGGGTATCCTAAGGTTGGGGTAATGAGAATGGGGGGTTGGATGGTGCCCAACCCCTTGTGCTGGTCTGGGCTGACGTTCTCCGTCCCCTGAGCCCTGTCTCTGACTTTCTCCGGTGCCGGCTGGGCGCTGCCGCAGTGGCCCCGGAGATCCAGCCGGGCCCCGAGGAGGCGAGGGCTCTGCTGAATGGCTCAGTGGTACTGCCGTGCCGGGCGGAGGGGTGGCCCGTGCCCCAGGTGACGTGGTGGAAGGACGGTCAGCTCCTGCCC
>NW_009203775.1:2304-3030 GCF_000690835.1 Fulmarus glacialis
TCACGGGAGCAACAGGTATGAGGCTCTGCAGGTCGGTGGCATCAAGAGCTGGCTCTCAGATCGTGCCACCCTCCATATCAATAGGCATTTTGGGGTGCCTGGAGCAGAGACAGCACTGTCACCCCGCGAAGGGCTGGGCTCTGTCCCCACGCCAGCTCAGTGGACATGTGGCACATCTGGCTGCAACGTCACGTGCCACCTTCCCAGCCGCATGTCCTCGTGCATTGCCTGGCTGTGCAGAACCCCCACAGGCCTCCCTTGCTCTCCCTCCCCAGGCTGCAGCTCCTGCCAGGCGGCTCCCTGCAAATTGACCCTATTCAGGTCCAGGATTCGGGCTATTACCTCTGCATGGCATCCAGCCGGGCTGGCTCCGACCGGCGAGGCCTGGACCTCCATGTCCTGGGTAAGTGGAAAAACCAAGCTGGATCCCTCCCGGGCTCACCCCTTCCTTCAACCCACCGCTGCTGGGCTGCTTTCATCGGTACAACGATGTGCTGCTGTTCTCTGCTCATCATTGCCATGCCCTTCCGCAGTCCCTCCCGCCATCGCCCCCGGGCCCTCCAATCTCACCCTGCTGGCTCAGCAGCCGGCTGCGCTGGACTGCGACGCCTGGGGATCCCCCGAGCCCCACGTCAGGTGGGAGAAGGACGGCCACCCTCTGAACCCGCATCTCCCGCCTGGCGCCTACAGGTACCCGCAGGACTGGCCGCCTCGCCCGCCCAAGGG
>NW_009203775.1:3069-4260 GCF_000690835.1 Fulmarus glacialis
GCCTCGCCTGCCAAAGGGTCCTGCCGTAGGGTGGGGTTTGCCCCCTGTTGCTGCTCCCCGTGGGGCAGGGGCTGACCCCGATACATGCTCTGCCCATGCAGTTTGCAGTCCTCGGGGTCGTTGCTCATCACCAGCCCTGGTCCCCGGGATGAGGGACGGTTTGAGTGCATCGCCACCAATGCCGCCGGAGAGGCACGCAAGGTCTTCCTCGTGTCCATCCATGGTGAGCTCCTGGGGGCTGTGGGTCTTGCCAAGAGCGGCTTTCCCCACCTCGGGCATGATGTGGGATGTGCTCCAGCCCCGCCGGGGTTGGGTCCCCTCTAGATGAATGGATATGGGGGTGGGTAAGGGGGCAAATAGAAATACCTGCGCCCACATGCGTGGGGATGGGATCCCCTTCAGCATTTCTATGCAGCCCCGCTCACCTCCCTCCCTCACCTCTCCAGTGCCCCCTACCATTGCTGATGACCTTACGGACGTGGTTGTCACCTGGTTGTCCCCCGCGGTCCTTACCTGCTACGCCTCCGGTGTGCCCCTACCCACGGTGTCATGGAGCAAGGAGGGGGCTCAGCTGGGCAGCCGAGGAGGGGGCTACCGCGTTCTGCCCACAGGTACGGGCACGGGGCAGTGCAGCCCCAGTGGGGCGATGGGTCCCTGCCAGCCCTCCCGCTGCCTCCCCTCTGCCCGCTGTCTTCCCAGGGGCCCTGGAGATCAGGCAGGCGCTGCCTGCACACGCTGGTCGCTATACCTGCACGGCGAGGAGTGCTGCTGGCACAGCCCGAAAACACCTCCGGCTCACGGTGCACGGTACACACGGCTCCCGGGGGTCCCACTCCCTGTGCCTTGGCCCACCTTGGGGGAGCCCCAGTGGGCAACACTTCCCTACCGCTCGTAGAGCCCCCCACCTTAAAGCCCCTGCCCGGCATGGTGATGGTGATGGTCAACACCAGCGCAGTGCTGTCCTGCGAGGCGACCGGGGTCCCCCGGCCAGAGGTCACCTGGCAGAAGGACGGTGTGGGCATTGCCAGAGGTGAGTGGGAGCCCGCTGGAGACTGGCAGAGCCCACGCTGCCTGCCAGCCTTTGTCTGGGGGGAGATTTGGGTGCCCGGAGGTTGTAGGGGTCCCAGCAAGGTGCTGGGTGGCACTGTGCATGGGTCCTCCTGGATCCCAGCTGCCGTCCGAGGTGGGTGC
>NW_009203775.1:4276-4496 GCF_000690835.1 Fulmarus glacialis
ACCCATTCCCTGGGGACTCCCCAGGGAGGAGCACTTCTGTAGGCAAAGCAGTCCCTGCACACCATCCATCCACGCCCCAGCATGGCTGTGCTGCCCCGTCCTGCCCTTCATTCCTGCCCATCCCCGCAGGGCCTGGGCTGAAGGTGCTCTCCAACGGGCAGCTGCACCTCCTCCGGGCCTCCCCGGGGGATGCAGGCACCTACCTGTGCATGGCTCGCAA
>NW_009203775.1:4568-4800 GCF_000690835.1 Fulmarus glacialis
CCCCTCCTCTGCTTGGCTCCTTCCCTGGCACCTTGCAGTGAAACGTGGCTGTCAAGGCATGAGCAACTCCTGCCCTCCTGCCCCATCCAGTGCCCCCCGTCATCGCAGCTGGCCCGGCAGAGCTGGCTGTCCTGGAGGGGCTGGAGGTGCTGCTGCCCTGCGCTGCCCGCGGTGTCCCCGAGCCTCGCGTGTCCTGGAGCCGGGAGGGAGCCCCGGTGCGGGGCGGTGGGGG
>NW_009203776.1:0-18245 GCF_000690835.1 Fulmarus glacialis
ATAGGAAGAGGGCTTAGGTGAATGTATCCCATGGAGATGCTCGGGAAAGGGGCTGGGTCAGGCAATGCCACAGGAGGACATCACCTTTCTACAAAGTCTTAACAAGATATGTGAGAAAGGTGATGAAGTCCTGTAAATTGCTTAGAGTCAGGCTTGAAGTGGAAGGGCTGAGAGCAGCTCTGCCAAATAGCTGAAGATACATGAGCAGAAGTAATTACAGGAATTGTACAGTTTACTGTAAGATAATTCCTATGTGACTTAATAAGGTTGCAGCAAATTAAGTTATATATTACTCTGTCGTCCACAGAATAGTAACATCATTCACCTGGCTGAGGAAGGTGGAGTAGACTTATATAATGCGTCATGTTTTTCTTCCCATGATATTTCATTTCTCATGGGAAATGTTGAAGTATTAGTGCCCCCATCCCTTTAAGCACACTTTTTATTGCTGTTTAGTTCATTTATAGGTGAGGATTAAAGCCCTGCTATAAATATTAATACATTTTTCAGGATTCTCTCAACAGGGCTTTATGTATAACTAGTTAGAGATGTGAACACGCTCCTTTTGCTTCTAAGCCAGCTGAATGGTAGCTATGAATGTAGCTCTTGCAGTTTAACTTAGGGCTTTTAAGATCCTGAATTGCTGGATTGGCCACTGAGCCTGGCAGCAGCCCTTGCCTTGGAGAGGCATGACCGCAGTCATCTGGGTTTTTTCCTCTATCTGGTGGAAGCTGAAAATACAAAGAATAAGTGTATTTTCAAAGAGAAACATGGAATAGAGGGTCTAATGTTGTTGCTGGTTTTCTCTAGTATTTTCTGACTGTGTCCTTCTTCCCTTGGGAGAGAAATTCAAGGCACTCAATCTGTCCACAGGATTTTCTTTCTCTCTCTTTGACAGGGTGTTCAAGCATTTGATGTAATTCCTGTTCTTGCTCAGTCTTTTTGGAACGTTAGTGATGCATTGATGTATAATGGTTTTATTTTGCCTAGTGGTTTTGGCTGGCTGTTTTCCTGGTGCGAGAAGTGAGAAATATGGACATAAGCTTTGTAGTAGAGCTTGAACTGTGGTTGATTCTTGGAAGATCTGTCAACCATAAGCAAAAATCCTATTGCCTTTCATGAGAGTCCACACCTTGTAGGCTTATTAATTTCTTACTCATGTTTGTAGCTTAGTTAACTTTCCAGCTTCTTTAAATGAATCTTATCACAATTGTGGTAAGATTCATGGTTTGTTGGGGTGTGTGCCCACTTTCCACCGGCTGGGAGGCTTTTTTTTTTCTTCTTAACATCTCCCGTCTGCTCTACTGAAATGAATACTACTCAGGATATACTGGAGAGAGCAGAGATGTCCCTTTGTGAGCATTCTTCTGGAAAGCAAAAGATTTATAGCAAAAGGGGATTGTATCCAGGTTGCAAGACTTTAAGCCTATAATAGAGACTTTGATATCAGTATGAGTGAAAGGATAATCTGATTCCAGGATTTCTGGGCTAATGTGGAGTCTGTGGATCCCTATATCCACACTGGTCTAAGCTGTACTGACACAAGAGGCTGCTCCCTGACCTGGAGATGAAGTTCTCCTTGCCTGATTTATATGTGATGTATTTGAAAAACTATAGGAACATTTTGAAAACACAGGGACAGTTTATTTCCTGTCCTTGGTTTGGTTTCTTCTGCATGTTACCTCTGCAATTCTGTCTCCTAGGACATTGGTCAATCAGATGGACAACTGAAGCTTATCGTACAGGATGTTTCTGTTACATCAAACCAGAACTGAGCTATTACATTCTCTAAAACTAATATTCTGTATTGAAAACCAGACCCATTCAACTAACGAGGTATCACTGCTACTCCAAGAAAGAGTTGCTAATCCAAAACTTACTTTTCATCTTTATTAGATGTAGTTTGTCCTATGGGCATATTGCCTTAGTTATAATGAGATACTGTGGAGAAGGGAGGGAGAAGTCTGTAGAGGGGAAAAAAAAGTTAATCCTATTTTCTCTCCTTATTTTTCTTGTCTTCTGTTCTGTCTTTCTTACACACTCATCCTAAATTGATAGTATAGTCTGCTTTATGCAAGGTTAAACAACATATCTTCCAAAAGCAGTCTCCTGTCATGTGTTATCTGGAAACTGTATATCTCTTTTAATTGATAATTACATATTTGATTTCAAATAAATGGGAATTGCTATATGGTTTTTGTTCTGCGGCAAGTGTAGAGCAGGATTTTAAGGCCTAAAATACCCATTGGCCTGTTTAAAATTCTTGCCATTGTAGTAGTTGAGGAAGAATTGTTTAAGATAGCACATGAAAGGAGTGCTGCGTTATAGTCTTTTAAAAGAAAAGCTTTTCTTTATCTGGAAGGTAGAACCGTCCAAATAAAATCCTCATCTGTAATGGGCAATTCCAGGGAACGCCGACACAAATGACAGATCCTGCCGATCTGAGGGACTGTCACGCTAAGTGTCCAAGTTTTTTCCATGTGGAAAATTAATCTTCTGTGAACTGTCATCCCATGCAATAGAAAGATTTTTCTTATTTGAGATTTCTGATTGTTAAAGCTCATGGTAATGTTGAATGGGTGGTTGACCTGCCGGTATAGTTCTTGGCTTTCACTTACACTGATTAACCTGAAGGAGATGTCTGTAAATCAAATTGTGTTTTGATAAAGTGAGCATTTTTCCAAACTGATAATGTGGATAAATAACATTGTGAAATTTTGGTTAAGGCTAAACCAGTGTTTTTCTCAGAGGTTATTTTCTGAAAAAGAACGATAATTACTCAGGTTGCTTTGAACCACACTGGACATTTGTAAGTCTATTATTCCGTTCCACAAATCCTTGTAATAATAATTTTCCCCATCTTATGGTGAAGGTTTATATTTTGAGGGGTGTTGCATACATGATCTTTTAATATATTGACTGCTTTTACAGAAGTACTAACAAAACCCATCTCTAGATTTTCAGAGAATTTCATAGCAGATTTTTTGAATGGGCTTCAGAGGTTATAGCAGAAAGTAGGAGTAGTCCCTGGATAGATTGCACCTTGTAAATATATATATTAGCGTCAGCTGCTATGGTCTGGTTTCTTTGAGAAGGACTTGGCAGTGGTAATGAATTCTATAACTAACCTGTCCCTGAATTCCAGATTACATGAGATTTTTCTCTTTTTTATTAGAAGAATCAGATTTAGTTGTGATTGACCTTTGTTACTTCCTTATAGCAGAAGTTATTTGAGGAGCAAGTTTTATCTGAAGCTAACGTATTTGATGAGTTTAAGGAGAAATTTATAAGGAAACGTTGAAAAGGCTGCATAAAAATGATGGATCTGAAACCATTTGAGGAATTTGCTGGTGCGTTCTGGTGTTGGTATTTTAAGGCTGTAAGTGACAGCGTTTGATTCAATCTGTTTTCCTTAGCTGGTAGAACTGAACACCCATATTTAGCACCCTATGATTGAGCACCCTATGACTGAGTCCCACTTGGACTGCTTTTAGGTTGTTTATTGTTCCTTAGTTTTCATCTCGCCTCTTTTCACATTTAAGAATGAACTGGTGTTGTGGTTTAACCCCAGCCGGCAGCTCAGCCCCACCCAGCTGCTCGCTCACTCCCCCCAGCGGGATGGGGGAGAGAATTGGAAGGGTAAAAGTGAGAAAACTCGTGGGTTGAGATAACGGCAGTTTAACAGGTAAAGCAAAAGTCGCACACGCAAGCAAAGCAAAACAAGGAATTAATTAACTCCTTCCCATCGGCCGGGCGGGGCAGGAAAGCAGGGCTCCATCACGCATAACGGTTACTTGGGAAGACAAACGCCATCACTCCGAATGTCCCCCCTTCCTCCTGCTTCCCCCAGCTTTATGTGCTGAGCATGACGTCATATGGTATGGAATGTCCCTTTGGTCAGTTGGGGTCAGGTGTCCCAGCCATGTCCCCTCCCAGCTTCTTGTGCACCCCCAGCCTGCTCGCTGGTGGGGTGGGATGAGGAGCAGAAAAGGCCTTGACTGTGTGTAAGCACTGCTCAGCAGTGACTAAAACATCCCTGCGTTATCAACACTGTTTTCAGCACAAATCCAAAACAGCCCCATACTAGCTGCTATGAAGAAAATTAACTCTATCCCAGCCAAAACCAGCACAACTGGTTGTGCAATGCTGGTAATATTGCTATATGTTACTTTAATATTATTAAAAATAACCTGGTGTCACAAGTCTATATAGGGCTTTTTCTTATAAATGAGAAATGTTTGCTTCCCTGAAGGGATCAAATTATTTACATATTTTCAATGTGTGTATGTGGTATTAAGTAGGCATGTCATATACCTTCATATAATGGAAGTGAAATGCCATTGAGCAGTGTGATGCTGCTTCTGGAAAGCTGCTGGAGATTTAGAAACCTCATTTCATCCAGCTGACTGCTTCAAACTTGGCCAGGAACCCAGAATTGAGAGGTGCCGTTTTTTTCCTGTTCATCCCTTCCCTTTCCACCAGCCCCATAATGGTTTTTTTACCGTAACTTAATTTTGGATTTAGGCGAGGGTCTCATTCCAACCGGTAGCACATTTCAGATAGTGAAGTTAAAGATATACCTGTTGTATGGAAACTTGACATGCATTCTTTACGTTACAAAAGTGATCTGTAAAGAAAAACAAATACTGGTGATGTCCAGATGATGCCTTGTCCAATATTTGTCTCACTACAGAAGCAGATGTGATAGTATTGTGCAGTTGTGCCAAAGACAGGCATAGCTCCTTGCTGACATAGAGAAGCATCAGCCTCTTTGGATATTTTCCTATGTGGAATTAATGTTTCATAGTGCCAGTGACAATAGAAATGCTCATAAAGTACCTTCCACGTAGAAATTTAAAAAACTACTCCCCCCAGAAAAAACAAAACAACTTCCTTCTGTGAAGATAGATGCCCATGTTTTAATCCTAGAAACACCGTATAAAAAAAGCTGTTTTATTGACCTTTGTTTGGTTTAACATTTTAATATTTACAGATTTGTTTAAAAGCTGCTGCATTACAAATGTATTAAAATGCCAGCCTCCCCATTCAACATTCTGAACTTTTAATGGTCTTTTAGCACACTGAAAGAACAGAAGACGGTTTGCCACTGCTATTCCTGTTGCTTGCTTGCTTATTTATTTATTTATTTATTTTCTGTTGTTTTGCTTTAAGGACAGTTTGTAACATGTTTAGGAGGACAGTGATTCTCTCAAAGCTGGGTTCACCACCTCCAGTAAGCTCTTTTCAGAGATGCTTTCCTTGTACGTAAAGGGGCGGAATTCTGCGAAAGAAGCACACCGTCGTCTTTTCCTTGAGTCATTTGCTAGCAAATAGAATAATCAGTTTCTTTTCAGGAATGCAAAATAACGTTTCTTCCCTTAGGCCTGCCTTCCCCATTGCATCTGCCAGGTTGCGTTTGTTCATGTCCTTTGGCCTTCACATTGGATTTGGGGAGTTGGCAGACCTGTGAACCCGCTGACCTCAGCTCACCTTGCACTTTTTTTGAGAACGTGCAATGTCCAAAGCTGACTGAAGCTTAGGCATCTCCTCTCGCAGAGACTTGCATGTCCATTAGTCCCATCGCAATCCCCACACGTGATGCGATGTTGCTGTTTATTATGTTACACCATAATGGCATCTACAGAAATGGTCAAGTTCTTGTCTGCACAGAGTGCCAAAACTGGCTCCTGTCTCCAGGAGTAACCATGGATTGCAGTTTAGACAGGATCTGAGCTTTAATTTCTTCTGGGCGCATTCAAGCAAAGGGATACACGAGTTCTGCAGCAATCCATACCAGTTGTGAATTGTGGATTAGAGTTGTAACATAGCTGTATCATTAGTTTTAAAGGCTATATAAAATTGGATTTTGTTTTTGTAAGTGTACTTGTAGGTCTAAGCCCTTTCTGCCCGGGTTTCCTCAATATTTGACTGCAGGTGCGATTCTAGCCTTTGCTTAGTTTGCTCCCTGGTGGCCTTACCACTGTGATGGTAAGGGGATCGTGTCAGAAGGCTCTGGAAATCATTTGTTTCTGAACTTTTTTATGTGAGTGGGACGTTGTTAGTGTTTGGATCCAATACTCATTTTTTTTCCTTTGGGGAAAAGATAATTTTTGAGTTTACCCCATGTAATTTTCAGGGGCTGCTGCTAAAAGACTTCTCAGCAAATAGCTGTGTTCAGTTGAAGGATGTCTCCTTACCTTTGGACTTATGTGATGCTGAGGAGATGTATTTGCTGTTGGTGGGGGCTGCAAGGGCAGCAAATACTTCTGACTTTTCCTTAAACAACAGCTGGTGATGCTATCTGTGAGCGTGTGGCTGGGTTTCTCTTCTGACCTGTTCTCAGCAGGCGTTGAAATCATGCCGGGAGCGTATCACTCATCCTGACAGCAGCAGTCCATTGCCCCAGTCTGCGCCTGAGGGAGGTCACAGAGACCCTTCAGATAAGAAAAGATGGTGAGGTCCACGGGCTCACCCTGTGGAATAACAACGGAGCTAAAAAATGTTCTAATATTAACTTGTTAACGAGTTGAAACTCCAAGAAGAGATGAGAGTTTCTGAAGTGCCCCGAACAAAGAACGTGTGTGGGGACATGGATGTCACCCCAGGCTCATATTCTGCCTTCATTTTACATGTAGAAATAAAAAAGAGGTCGATTTTGATCAAAGTTTGAGTGAGGTTCTGTACAGGAAACACAAATGAATAATAGATTTTTTTGTTTGTTTGTTTCGTTTACATGGAAAAGTGAAATTTCTTGTGGCCTTCTGAATAGAGAAAATACTTAGGTAAATCTTGTGTTCATTAATGCTTCAAAAATATTACCGATTTATTTAATTAAAAGTATGTATCTTTGTTAGAACAATTTAGATTTTTTAGAAGTGAGGGGAATTTGAATGAAAACAAATGTGAGATTGCAATAAGCACCTGTAAGTGAGGCAGCAAGGTGGCATATTTTCAAGGAAGGATAGATTTGAATAGCAAAATCTACAAAAGGAATAAAGTAGGCCACTCATTTCTAGCCGTAATATTTTTTTACCTTACAGTCACTTTCAGAGAAAGTTGTCTTTCCTGTTAGTTTAACACAATGTTATGTTAACACTTACAATGTTGTGTTAAGACAACCTTATGTTAAACACAGCGCTATGTTAACACAATCAGTTTAAGAGAAAGTTAACTTTCATGTTAGGTGTAAGGTTGGACACTAATACTCCTCTTCTTTCTGATCCTCTGATTTTGTACTTTGCCCTTATGCAGAATGTAAGATATTCCAACCTTAGCAGCGCAAGTGAAATGGGGTCAAGTCTAAAACTGCATTCCTGAAGCTGCCACTGAACAGCACTTCACAGCATTGTAATGTATAAAGAGCAGCTTTTGGACTGCTGCATGTTTTGTTTCTGTGCATGGAAGTATTTCACAAAACCAGTCAAATTTTATATTCCTTTTGCAGCAATTGGCTTTGTCGCAGTCTTTTGTGCCGTAATATTGTAGACCTCACAGACCCTGCTAATCTCATTAGTGTCCTTTACACTTTCCTCTTAAAATCTTTTTTGCAAAAACCCCCTGCTAACTTCGTTAGTCTTCCTGAACACAAGAAAGAGTAAGGACACTGCAACCTGCCAATGGGTTGGGGAAAAACACAAAACATAAATAAAGTAGGCAAATTTAAGATGGACATAATAAAAGATATTTATATTTTACAGTTTCTGTAAATGTTTTCTTTTTCCTGTGGCTAGCACTTTTATACAGAGATGCTATTTTTGAAACTAATAACAAGTACAAAGCTTAGTAGATTTTTAAAATCGTCATGTTTCTATAAATCAGCCTTTTCTACATTCACATTTTTCTATCCTAGTACATCCAGGAGAAGATAAGATGTGAGAATTGGTTTGGAGTGGAATGGGAAATATTGTCTGTCTAGTGTGGCTTCCTGAAGATGAATATTCTCTAAATAAGTAATAAAGCTGAAATGGCTGTAACTTGCAGTTATGAGTTTGTTTATTGACAGTTTCTGCCACTTGAGCTTAGATTTTGCTGTCTTCAAGTTGAAATGGGCAATGCCAATGGTTTTTTGGTTTTTTGATTTTTTGGGGGGGGGTTAGGGTTTTTTGGGTTTTGGTTTTTTTTTGATTGCTAAACTTGATTATTACTTGTTTTTCATTTGGAAGAGTTGCTGATTCTGACAAGTCTTGATAAAAGTTGTAACTAACTTTGAGTTAAACTCGTGTTTCTATAGGCTGTTATACGGGTTCTTTAAAAGCTACATGAGCATTATCCTGACAGGGTAGTTTTGTCTTATTACAACGTACTCCAAGACAAGAGCTGAAATTACAGTTTGAGAGGTTGTTATAATTTCCTGCATCATATATAACTTTGCTAAGCAAAATATTTGTTTATAAATAATGACATTTGGGTTTCTGTAGTGCTGAACCAATGACAAATAATAATAGTTGGTCTTTTGTGTGCAAAAATTTTTTTCATGTCTTCAATTTTTTATAAGCTTATCCCAATTTGTCTCCTTCCCCAGTTACTTACAATAATTAGTTTTAAAGCTTTACGTAAAACTCACTACAGCCGTGACCTCCATTCTTGATCAGTTTCCCAGTAATGTCCTTTTTTTAGTTACTTAAGCAAAAACGTGTGTGGGAATATATCTGTATAAACATTAGTTGAATGTTGCAGTTGTTGATTATTTTTTTCCCCTGTTGCTATGCAGCTGATAAAGTGAGCAGGCATTTCAGACAACCCCAGGGTGCAGCATCCCCAGGCAGTCTTTGCGTCAGTGTCATTTGCATGCTGTAAAGGTAGATAAAAGCTGGAAGAGAGCAGTGGCTGTGTTTAACATGCTAATAACAGACAGGGCTGAACCCAAGCATTAGAAACACTTCATATGCATTAGATGGAAATCATATATCTATATTTGGTTGATGGTCAGCAATAAGCATGGCAAGTTCTTATTGTGGAGGTACCTGTTAGCCATTTAAATATAAGGTGTATGTATTACCATACAGAATCTTCAGCTAAATATGTTAAATAATGCAAGGAGAGAGGCAGATAGCTTTTGCTAGAAGAGTCTGGGAAAACAAAAGGTGTATCAATACAGCATGTCCCTTATGTCATGTGCTGTGTTGAGGTGAGAATGCAGTGGCCAAAAGTGCCCAGGGCACCAGGTGCCATTTTGGAGGAGACTCCAAAAGCAGAAAAGCTGGTCTGTTAGGGTGGAAAAGCAGGAGGCCCTCATTGCAGCCTAAGGGTTCAGGAGTGAAGCCTTCTCCCTCATGCATCCCTGGGAATCGTGCTGCTGCAGGTAGTGCTGGAGTAAGGGTCAGTCTGAGCGGGTGGCTCCTCTTCGCTGTCAAGTGGTAGCCTATCCCTTCTTTGTCTCCTAACTTTAGGAGAGTTATCGGGCTTATGATGCTGGTGTGGAGTGGCAAGGAGGAATGAATCTGCATTCGGACACGTCACATGTTAAACAGCAGCCCGTAAGGTATCTGGATACTGCAGTTTATTTAAGAACCTAATGAGATTAGGGCTTTTACCCTACTTGATTATCTCATACACTCACCCCTGCAAGCCACCCTCAGCCCAGCATCACATTTATTAGCTCTTGAGTTTCCTTCTCATCAGGTAGATCACTGCTGGCTGAGAAGGTTGGGCAGAAAGTCCTGTTTGTTCATGCTCTGCAGCTGCTCAGTTACCAGGCTTGAGCGTTACCAGCCAAGGTCTCTGGGCATCCCGTGATGTGCGTCTGCATAGATCTCCCCTCCATTTCAAGGGTCTTCCTGCACTGCCAGCATCTTTCCTCCAGCCAGGAGGGTTGCCACCTTCTTTCCAGGCCCCAAACCCCTAGTTTTCCCAACCTAGGCGGGCTATGTGTAAAGCACACCGGACCAGGTTCCTAATTTGTGGTTCCATCTCACCTCTCTTTACTAATAGGAGGATTCAGGACATGTCAGTTTTAATCCACGTGTTATCAAACTTTACCAGCGCTTATTGATACAGATAGCAAGTAAAAGGCTTCTGCTTGAGAGTCCAAAAGTTCAGTTTCACACATTCATGCGCACCCCCACACTGACTGCCACTATGCATTATTTAAACTGTCTTAAGGACCTCATGCTTCTACATGTACAAATGTACTGAGAGCTGCTGGTATCATATGGCATCATTTTATTTTCCTGTGCTCACTGTGTCACAGCCTAGAGGGAGCCCATTCAACAAGTGGGCATAGTTGATTAGATGGGGTGTAATTCTTCTTATACTGGACGGTTTGCTGGCCTGCGTACAATCCTGTAACAAATTGTACCTTTTAGAGTAATATGATTTCTTTGCATTAGCGGGTCAATTCCAGGCTGATTCTATCTGGCTTAATGGAGCATGGGAGCACTTCTCGAAGCGCTTGGCTGACAAAAGGGGAAGATGGATGGGTTGTGGCAGAAACCACCGTTGTTGCGAGGGAAGCTCAGTCTGTCCCCGGTCTTTTTCTTCCTGCCCTTCTCAGCCCCTCCTGTCCTTCGGTGCTGGAGCACTTGAGCCATGCTCTGGGGCTGAGAGTTAAAATCCAGGCAGCTTTTGGCATTTGTCATTCAATCTGAGCGAGAGTTTCAGGCCCACTGCCTTCTCTTATCGGCTCTGGGTTTGTGTATCTACTGCAGTTTGGAGTTGTTGATGGTTGCCATTTCAATACACTGCATGGGGCCAGGCCTCACAGCAGAAAGAAGAGCAGTGCAGGTCGAGACATAGGAATAGAAAGGATGGATGAAGGGCAGATAGCCATGGACCATGTTACTGCTAGAGCACTCCAGAAATGTGTGGAGAGGCAAGCATTTGGAAAGTTTTAAGTGAGAATTCTGTCTCTTTGGGAAGGCAATTGTTGCTGGCAAGAAGGAGCAAATGTGCAAGTTAATTTATATTGCAGTTATTGAGCAAGAGTAAGAGAGTAGTGAGACTCTCTTTAGACACGGAGTACTTGTTGATGCTAAGATACACTGTCTAAACTTCATGGTGTTCCCCGCGTTCCCGATCCCTTGATGATGTAGCCTGGCGAGCCTTTCTGAGCCCCTGTAGCTCCCTGTGTGCACCTGGGAGCTAGGAAGTGCCCTGGGCCACCCAGATTTAGTCCTTGAGAGAAGTAATATTTTGGAAGGACAGGAGCCTATGAAGCTGAAACAAAGGTCATGTTTGATGTTGTACTTGCTGAAGAAAATACGTAAATCTTCTGACACTGCCAAACAAAACTGTCGATGGTGAGAATTCAGCGATGGTAGAGGATCAGTCTGTCTGTGCTTGGAGTAGATTAATGTATACTACAAAAAGTTAAATATGGTTTCTTGGTTCTTATTCCAGCTATCCAGAAATAATTTTACCGAGGGATGTGATCGATTTTACATGTGATCTCACAGAGAACATGTATACAGCTAGGAATGACATACTCAGTATGGTAATGACACATAATAAGCCTGTTTGGTGTGAGTTTTGCTGAAGAATATAATTTTAGGCACGTGATATAGCAGCCAGGGTAGTTGCAAACTAATGGTTGTGCGGAAAATGTCAGAATTCAACAGCCAAACAGTCAAATCCGGAAAGCTCTTTGGCACCACTAAATTGTGATCATTCAGAATGGAGATCATCACCTGCTGAAATGTTCATTTAAAAGACATTGCCTCACTTTACAGGCACCATTGTTAAAACGACACGTGCAGAAATACATTATGATCACTGTTTTTACCTTCTCTGCTTGCTAAGCGATGTGTATGCACGTCTGTAACAAAAACAGATAGGCAAAAAGTACAACATTGTCTTCTGGAGGTTTTCCACTGTCTAAGAGGTGGAGGTGATCTCCAAGTCTCATCAAACCTCAGTTATTCCGTGATTCTCTGAATATTAAATAAGGACCAACCTACAGAGAACAGAAGATACCTTGAGTCTTTTCCACAGAGTGGAGGAAAAATGAAGAGGCTCAGTGACTCCAAAGTCTCCAGCAGGATGGGTTGTAGAGAAATGACTGGCTAAACAGCATCGGGTATAGCAGTTGTAATTTGAAAATCCAACTCAGAACCTGAGAGCGCCTCATATGTACACACTCTAATAGAGTCACTTACATATATTTCCCTGTAAAGGGGAGATATTACTGTAACTGGCTCTGCTAGAAGTCACCACCAAATACCACAAAAAGGTGAGTTTCTCTACTGCAGCATGTTCTGTGGGTTGTTTGTCAGGCCAGATGGGGTAGGAGGTGCTGATGATGATGGTTTGCACTTGGGACCAGAAGCAATTGCCTCCTCTATCGGGACACACTTGCATCTGAAGTAACCGGGGCTACCTCACTACACTGGTGTGTAACTCCATTGCTGGGGTCCTGGGGTATTTCTTAACTCCCTTTTTTCTACCAATTCATGTAATTGCAGCAGCTCTAGAAGGTTTCACCAGCCTGCTGTAAGAAAAGCATGCTGTCGTGTCACAAACATGTGCATTGAGCTTCCTGACTTTAGCAGAAGTCTGCACTGAGTTAATGTGTCCATGGCACTTTCGCATCCATGACCAAGGAGTGTAATGGCAGGCTGCTTTTCTGGGTATCTGTTCCTCTTTCTTCTGCCATTTACTTTGAATTTACTAGAATTTTTGCTTTTGTACAGTACAGCAGTATCTGAACCAATATCATCAAAATCCCCTGTGACTATCTGTCACTGATGTGCCAGTCCTGATGTTATAGAGAAGGGTTATAAAAATGAAAAGTTACAGTCGGGATTTGGACTGTGAATAAACTTTGCGTAACCGCATCCAAGTTCTAGAGGCATGCTGTTTTACACCACTACCACAGGAAACCCAGTGTTTCCTTGCAAGTTTCCTTGCAAGACAGCAGTCTCTAGCTGGCCCTTCAGAAGTAGAACTGGAGAACAGCTCCCTGCTAAGGAGACCTTAAAAGAAAGGATCTAGTAGTCTTTTTATATAAGTGCTTTTACTTAGTATTGTACTGCTTTTATTATAGTATTCAATAAAAAGTTCTGTGCCATATATTTTCAGTAAAATAAAATGTGAGAAGTTAAAAGTTTCGGTCAAATTGTGTTCGCTGTGACTAGACTTTCCCCAGATCATTGGTATTCACCTGTCTCAAACTGCAGTTTTGTATATTGTAATAACATGATCTTGAAATACGCCTTAATTTTGGAGAGAAAGTAGGAACTCTGTGAGAATTACTTAGTAAAAATATGTTCTATCATTAGAGATTGATAGGTTATAGAATTAATCCTACTTGGTAGTAGTCACTGATATATTTAAATAGGTGATATGGCTCCATGTTCAATTACATTGAAATCGTGACCCTGAAACACTATAGGTCATCTGGGAACATTGGTGCCTATTTGCATTTCTTTCAGTATGGCCCAGTCAGTCACTTTAATATGTGGTATTAATACTATTAAATAAGACCAGGATTAATAGGTCAAAGACTAATTTCATCTATTTGGTGATGATGATTTCTCTGTACTAAAAGAAGTTTAGGTGTAGAACAACAACTGTTACTGATTGAATAGTATCTACGCAAACAATTGCATATGCTGTGAAAACCTGGAATGCTTTATTTGGCTTTGTTCAATCTTGTTCAGTAATTGCTAAACTGAAGGTTGAGTGGGAGTTCAGTTCTAAAAGTAGGAAAGAGGAATATTAAGAATATTGTTTTATTTGGTTATTTTTCACAGCTATAGTTTTAGGTTAGTATATAATCACTTTTTAAAGTGTGATTCCAAAAGTTGCATTTATTAATGTTTTACTGCTGCTATAATGTAGAGTGTATGCGACGTTGCTCAGTGGTAGTGCCTGTATCTAAACTGTGTTTAGCATTCAGCACTAAAGGCAGATTAACTGGGTGCAAATTTGCATTGCTGGCCAAAGCTCCATGCGCCTTCTCCTGAACAGCAGTCCTGGAAGTCAGCTGTATGCAAATAAATATTCTTCATCACCTGGCCTGACACCCATTTCATAACCTTACATAGAGCGTCTTCATTTCTAGATATTTTTCCTGAATTGTATTTCTGATTGCATATCTGCTTAATGCTTGTTGTCTGCTTATCTATCTATTCAATCAGGAATCCAAAACTCATAAGCTACCTACTTTTGAAACCTTCTCGTCGTAGGCAAACCTGTAGGGCCCCTGAATGGCATCTCATTGCTCACTCTCATACGATGGATGGCATGTAATTGTAGAGAGTAACTGGAGAAACTGGCAGCTAGCTGCCCTTGCAGACTTCTTGGAGTGGCTGCCTGGAAGCCCGGCGCTGCCAGTGGTGTCTGAAAACACAGGTTAGGAATGATCTGATGCCTGTAACACGCAATAGGAAGGAAAGATTCTTACTGCAAAATTCTAGTAAAAAAATAAACAGGACTTAATGGGCTGAAATGAGTTAGAAAAAGCTGATGGAATATCATGGCTGGGGAGGCAGTATGGATTCATTACTCTTAGTAAACCGGCAGCTTTGTCAGCCGTCAGTACTTTTGCTACCACCAGAAATCCCCTGCTGACTAGATGGGCTTACTGCGGAGATCCAAGCTTACGGTGCTTCAAAATGGAAAATGAGTTTGAGAGCAAGGGTGAACAGGGGAGGTTTCTTTTTTTGCCCAAAGGACGTGTTAAGATTTCAGGCTCTTTCTAGATGCAGATAGCAGATTACTAACAAATCCTACTTTGGGAAAAGCAGTGCCAAATTTCTGTGCATCCCTAAAAAGTGTAATCCAGGTCAATTTAAAGGTGGAAGCAATTTATCCCTGGCTTTTGAACCACATGGTAAAGCTAAGTGGCCCCACCATTCTTACATTCCCCCAGGGTGAGCAGAATCAGCGTTGGCAAGGTGTAATGACAGAGGTGTTTTGCATGCCTGTGAAAAGCCTGCCTTCATGAACCCCTGGGACCAGAGGAACTGCATCAGTATTGCAGCAGAGAAGTGGCAATGGTCCCTCAACCTCTCTGTCAAGGTTGGGTTGGTATGCAAGGCAACGCGTGTCGGAGAGGCAGTTTGTGGTGGTAGTTTACTGTGTTTACTATCTCTCTAACTGCCTTATTCCAACTGTGAGAAAATTTGAATATACCCAGGGAGCAGTCACTGTGCTTTGTGGCTAATTGCACTCATCACATACACTGCATCGCAACCTCAGAAGTTATTCAAACTACTGGGCTATTGGTTGAAACCCAAAGGATGTTGAATCTTTGTTTGACATCAGTCTCTGACTCCAGCAGACAGAGAAATGCTAATCCTGTTTTTTTAGCAATGGTGGAGGTGATGTGGAAATTTCAAGAAGCTTCTTTGCTGTGTCTGCTGGAGGAAAAAAGTAACCCCACAACAAACCCTAAGATACAGATTAATCTTCATTAACTGAGAAGGAACGTGAAGGTTACTTAGATAAGTTAGTCCTCGATTCAGAACTTCCTTCAGTCCTCTACTGAGGTCACAGAAGAAGATATAATGCCACAGCAAGGATAGGAATGAAATCTCTAACTCTCCCTTTTCCAATCCTAAGGTAAATGAATGTGTTGCTGCAAAAAAACTTTAGGATATAATGCTGGTGTCCAATGGCTCTTCCTTACAGCCAGACACACAAAAAAGCGTGACAGCATTGCGTTAACTTGCAGTTACCCTGCCTTCTGCTCACTGCAAGCTTTTTTTCCAGAGTTCCTTAATAGAGAAATCATAATAGCTTCCTGCAGTCAGCAATATCTCTCTGCAGGAAATGTGGTGAGGCTTTCAGTTGTCAGAACGAGCAAGCAAGTTTTTGTATGTGACCAAGGCTGCTGGCAGGAGACTTTGAGGCCAGGAAGGTGGGGAAGGGGTTGTGAAGATATGTTTGAAGAAACTCAGTCACTTAAATCACCATACATTTAACGTAATTGTTCCCAAAGGCTGTGAAAACCCTGAATTATTTCGTATCAAGTTTACTCATTATGTAGGTTATCGGTAGTGCCATGTTTAATTTGCTAGAAATTAAGTGCTATGAGAAAAGATGTAATTTTCATATTCATGTAATCTTGTTTTGTATCATGGATATATAAATACATATATAAAAATTGCAGTGCAATCATTGACTAATACACACAATAGTCTTAGATACTTCTTGATACAGTGGAAACACCTTGTGTAAACTCACTAACATGTTTTTTAGTAAAAATGTCCCACAAGTACGTGCTTTTCGTTCTAATTACCTCTATTTTCAACATCTTACTTGAAAATATATGAAAGAAAGTAGAAAGTAGAACCTTGTTTTGCAGTCCTTGGTCATCTGAAAACTTTTGTAAAGCTGATTGTGACTACCTGTGAGCGTGCACAAAGAGAAAAAAGATGAAGTTGTAAAGACTGTATGCACACATCCTCTTGGTCTTTAATTGCATTACGGATTTATTCTTAGAGTTCATGGGATTTTAAGACCGCTCAACAGATAACGTTATAAAATTAAGGATGCTTTTACTTTAGTGTTTCATTTGTGTGCTTTTTGACCTCCAGAACTTCCTCTTTCAGTTTCAGTGTATCTGTCGCAATATGATTTTTGAGGAGGTTCTTGGTTTTAAATCTGTGCCGTGTGATCTCTCCTTAGCTTGGTTGAAATGATGCAGTAGGTCGTAATTGCTGCAATCCCTTTTCTTTCATTATAAAACCAGCTTGAAGTGCAGCAGAGATCCCTGAGCGCCTATGGGATTGTATAAACAGAACTGCGTGCAGTGCGGAGAGCTTGGGGCGCAGCAGGCAGCTCCTCCCCTCGCCCTCAAATCCTCAACCCGTGTGGGGCTGAGAATCCCCAGAGGGGAAAGGGGGTCAGTGTCAGCGCTGCCACTAGTTCACCTCAGATCCCTCCTGGCACTGCAGTTTCGGGTTGAGATGTCTTGCAATTGAAAGAGTTAGAGCATTGCTATAAAGCAGTAGGGCTGCAAATGAATGAACAAATATTATCTAAGACATCATCTTCTGAAAGTAATTACCTTCCGACTCTATTAGGAGTCAGCTGTGAAATACTGGTTTTAATGTCAAGATTTTTGTGCATATGCGTTTGTCCTCCCTGAAATAACACCTAATAATAGTAGCTGTCCAAACCTGAAATCGTTGAAGGAGGAATGATTGAATGCATTAACTGGTTGGAAACCCATTGCTTCATAGCTATTAAGTTGTAATAGTTAAATATATTTAATGTTTTTGCTGGCTGTAAAACATTTGCTGTCTAAGGAGGCTTGCTTTTCATGTCTTTGCAAAGATCCTAACTGACCTCTGTCCACTTGAAGTTCAGCAGATCAATGCATTTTTACTGTTGGGATGGCCATAGTTGTGTGGCAGGTAATTAAATATCATCAATGGGAAGGTTGCTTAAGGTTCATGTATATCATAATTCCACACTATCTTGCCCATGCAGACATTTGCCCTGCGAGATATTGAAAATTTTACGGTGTTCCTCTCTAGGAGTCAACCACTGTGAGTGAGTTATGTGTTCATTTCTGCAGGGGAGAATGAACAACAGTAATGTGACTTTGGGTAGCAGTTTCATTTTCAGAATGATGTACCCTTATCTTTTGAAGTTTCTTCTGTACAAATCTTTGAGGCAGATGTGAAACCATTCAAATTGCGTTTTATAATCTACTTTTGTGAAAACAAATGTTTGTAAACATATCTCTTAAGACCGTAAGAAGCAGCTACGATACATATTATAGCCACTATACTTACTTATAGATCCTGCTGCCTTCCCCTTTCATCTTCTTATTTTTACCCCAGCTCTTACACATTATTTTGGTTCTGATTGGTAAAGACTCTTGTGTGCACAGAGGAAGTTGGGTGTAGAAAAAGTACAAAAGTGCAAAAGGAACTCCGGGGATCCTGGGACTAGGTAGGTGCTGGTATTACTTATTTTCACTCGTAGGGTACTGATGAGAATTAAATTGAGGTTAGCCCTGGTGTTGAGAGTATATAGAATTAATGTCTGACCTCAGTCTATTTCCAAGCAGCAGAGCAGATAGCATTATCTTTGCAGATTCAGCAAGGAAAGCTGCTCTCCTGCTCCAACATCTGAAGGGGAGAAAAACAGTTTCAAAGGATGCCTACAAACTGTGCAAACAGGGTGGTGGGAGTCTGCTTGGGTCTGTCATTCATAAAATTACCATGGGATGTCTTAAACTTGTTTGTTTTTTCCTTTAGCTCCCAGTTTCTGAAATCTTTCCCTCTAGTAGCTGTAAATTTAGCCCTAAGGTCTTAACCTTTTTCATTTCCAGCTTCAGTGGAATCATTCCT
>NW_009203776.1:18276-52227 GCF_000690835.1 Fulmarus glacialis
CCGTTTGTGTGAAATAAACAGGAAAGTTGAGCTTGAGTAGCACCTCCTCTTCTGTGCTGTTTAGTCCAGGAATATTTATAGCCAGCAGCCGTATCCAGTGCTGGTACTCTTATCATAGAGGTGCACTTTTTCCCATCTTTTCTATAGCCTCCTGTATACCTCTTTCAATACAAGTGCAGTGTTTCTGAGTGTGTGTGGCCAGTACAATGATATGATTTCTCTTTATATCTTTTCCTCATACGTGCTAGGATTACGTCTGCCTTTCTCCGTGCCGCAGTAGGTGCTAGTTCACAGTCATCCTGATACTGACTAATTTACCCAAATAGTTTCCTCGTATAAAACATGCTTAATGCACCAGCATCATTCATCAAAATATACAGCGATATTGGTACTAAGCTGAATCCTTACACTTATGACCTCTTTCACATCCTTTTTGCTAGTTCGGGGATACCTTTGTTGGTGTGTTATTCTCATGTATTTTGAAAGATTAGGTGCAAAGCATTGCAGCTGTGGAGCACCATTGCAAAATAGTTCTTCACAGGTTTCTGGGTTTCATAATGTGTTTACCAATTGTAGGTCATTATTATGGGGTTTTAAATTTAAAATATGCTCTTCTTTCTTCATATAGGAATTATTTAAGTGTAAATCACATCATTACTATTCTTAACAATGCAATGTTAACCCTAGAGGATAGGTGAGGCTTCTTCCTACACAAATTATGTTAAGTCCATGGAGAAATGATTTGGAGTGCCATAAGGGTATACACCCAAAGGTTATATTATACAAATTCTGTTACTTAATAATCAGGTGGTGTGTTTACCTCCCACATGCTGCTTGGAAAACATACCCATAAATTCAGTCAGAAGCAAATAGGGTGTTTTGAACTATTGAGACTTTAAAATAAGTCTATATTTTGGATAGTAGAAGGCTGCTAGATATCATCAGGCCGAGATAACGGCACTTCCATCCTAAAAACAAATATGGGAAAATTTCCCCAAATCAGAAAAGTTTTTAGATTGCACCTTTCCAACACAAGTCGTCTTGCATATGCAGAAACCAGTTCTACTGAAAATCACATCTTTTCTTGCATGATAAGTGGAGCAGAAAAGGTAAGTTGAAGCTCAGGTACGGGTTTTCCCAGGAAATGGATGACGTGATCACGCCGATTCAACTGCAAGCGCACAACTCTGTTCTGCGCCAGTAGAGCAGCACCATCCTGGGCTCGCTGGCGGCTCAGCTGCAGAAGGCTCAACCGGAGCCTGAGAACAGCAGCTGACGTGGAGACAGCGGCACTTGTTTAAGGCTTCCCTCAGAACAGCAGCGAGGACAGTGGTAGTGGGTATTACCTCATACTCCAGAGAGACACGTCAAGCGTAATAGAGGGTAGCCATCAGAAATGTAAAGTTGTCACGTTTGCCTGAATGTGAGTTATGTTTTTCTTTCCATCTATCTTGCTAATGTTCTCCCACCCAAGCTGCCCCTGTATTGGTATGAGTCGGTGACATTAAATCTAATGCTGTGTGATTGTGCAGAGGAAGAAGGGTATGAAATTGCATCTATAAGTTTACAGCAACACTATTGTTTGTGTTATACCTACGTCAAATGTTTTAAAACTGAACTCTAATTTGAATTATAAGGCTCACACTGCTGTAGAATAGCTTGGGTTTGTTTGGGTTTGGGTTTTTTTGCCAGAAAGTCACAGTATTTACCTATCAGAATGTTACACCTTTGTAAAGAACACTTCTGCCAGCTGGTATAATTTGCATGGCAGTTTTTCCCATTTCAAGGCTCATGCTGTTTATGCAGGATTGTACTTTAAGGTTGTAATTGGGTATGGGCTTGTTTTTATCTCACTGTTAAGATATGATTTTGGTTTGGGGAGGTTTGTTGTGCATCTCCACTTTACAAACTAATACAATATTCAGATGCTGTGTGAAACCTGTGTCTCAGTTTGGCTCATCATTTGAAGAAATATGGAAAATGTTCAGTGCTGTATAAACAAATAATTTAAATTCCGCTAGGCCTTATGCCAAGGTGAGAAGGTGAGTGTTAGGAGTGCTGAGTTTAAAAAACAAACCCTGAATTACATACAGTTTTTGGTAGGTTCCAAAGCAGCTTTGTAAAAATACTGAGGAAATTGCAATAATGCAGGAGGCTTGTCTTGAAGAGGGGACCTGGAGAATTTGGAGAACCAAGATAAATACAGAAGCCCTTGGTGGTGCATGGAGGAACAGAGTTGCTTTTGTGCTGCTGAAACAGTACTTTGGTTGTCACTACTTCAAAGGGACTCAGAAGCACGGCTGGGTTAGCAGGGGTGGGCAAACACTGGGGAAAGAGAAGTGGCAAGGAATCACTGTGGTGACACCATGGTTGCCGCTGTCCTTCGTACATTGGACAGTATTTACATTTTTAGAGTACCTTGAAAAATGGAAGCCTTAAGCGGGCAGGTACAGGTGCAGTCTGCTCATGTACTTTAGCGTAGTCCACTGCACCTGAACAAGCCAAGATTATTGTTCCCCTCTAGAAGTTCATTTTATTCTTGCCCTGAGTTGGCGTGGTTCAACGAGAGAGGTACACGTGTTGTGTAGAAAGCTTGTAAGGGTGAGTTGTGAGATAGAAAAGAGGAATTTGTTTTACTTTCATTAGTCTTCAAAGGGGCGGAACAGAATCACTCACGTGAAGGTTAGTTGAGCATGTGACGCACATTTTCATGTCCACCGAGGAAAATTCATGTGAACATGCTTGAATTTGATACTCGTATGTGTCCATGGTAGAAGGAATACAGAAGCAGAGAGAGGGGACAGTTTAATAACGTTTCTTTTTGTCTAGGAAAGACACTTGTAGAAATCACATTTTTCAGTGACGAAGGCTACCTGTGTTTCTTTTGTGATACCTACGTTATTTCCTATGGACAGCTTGGATTTGTTCCCCCAGCATTTGGCCTTGTGATGACATTCGTAGTATGACTTGTTTGGATTTTTTCGTTGTTGTTGTGGTTCTGAAGTTTTTTCATAATTGCATGTTTTCTACATAATGTTACTGTTATGTAGAGAAAGAAAATACATAGTTTTGTTCAAGATTTTTTTTGTCTTTTTAGGTTTGTGTTAAAGAGAAAATACCTATTTCTAGATTTTTTGAGTGTGATTTTTTTAATGCAGCCTCTTTTAGGTAAGTTGTTCTTGGTAAGAAACAGATTAATAGAAGAGCTTTCACGATATGAGAATGAAAGGACTTGTTTGTTTTAGGCTTGTAATTATTCTCAGTGATGGTTTTATAGTTGTAACTGATTTGTAAGCTTTAATAATCATCGTATGCAATCATACCTTGCAGCATTTTATGTATGAATCCATCTCTGTTTCCAGCTTGGTATATCAGCACACTTAATGTGGTTGTATTTTTCATGGTTTAATTAAAACTATTCATTAACATGATTTCAAATTGCCAGTTATGGCAGCCTGCAGATAGATGTAACAAGGATCAAATCATTGTCTTCTGAGAATGCAGAAGTTTACAGTGAAATTTGTTCAGCCGGTCACAGCTCAGGCGATTTGCGGGATTTTGAAAGCCAGTATGTGTCTTTCTTCAATATCAATTATAGGCATTTCATAAAATTACTTTTGTATGGCATGTGGGCAATGAGTATTCTGTTTCACTGAAAAATAAAATGAGTATTTTTTCCTCTGAATTAGTGAGGAGAAGCAGCCTGAATTACTTCCTGGCTATAATGTATTCATCCATTACAAAACAAATAGGCAGTGTGAAAATCCCCGAGGTATCCCCGCTGTATGCTTGGTTTCCAATTTCACTACATGATGACTTAAAGAAAAAGAAAATCATATAATGTTATTTTGTTATATCTGAGATGTGGAAGGAATTTAAGTTCTTTTACATCAAGACCTCTTTGACTCAGTAAACGTGTATCTAGATTTTCTGTTTCAAACGGAAACAGGAATAACATATACCCTTAGCCTAAAAGGTTTTATGTACTAATCATGAACATGCCAATTTAAAGCATTAGATTTCTTTGTTGATGGTGAAGTGGGCAAGCCAGATGGAGTATTCCTTGCTGCAGATAAGGCAGCAGAAATATCAGCCTTTATTAGCTGAATAATTAATCTTTGCAATGTTGATTGTGCATCTTTGCTGTAGCGTATGACTTAAATGTTGTTTAGGTGTATTAATTAAATCTGTTCTGATGCCTTGTGCAGTAGTTTCATAGGATTCACCTGCTGAGTGTTTGCACATCAGGTATTCCGCTTGAGCACACTGAGGCCCTTCAGCAAAGTCAGTCACGTCCATAGGAAACGGGGGATGAGGGAACGTGGGCCCTGTTGGCGTCTGAGGGAGGGAAGCAATAAGTTCCCCAAGTTCCCATCCTAGGGCCGGGCCTGATTCACTTGGAAAGTGAAGTACTCATGCTGTGGCACGGAGGGGAGGTTCGATCTTTCGGAAGCTTCATGGGAGAAGGGGTGGGAGAGCAGTAGTGGCAAAGGGCTTGTGTAAGGCATCCAGATGCTGCGTACTAAGAGGTTGTAGGGACCTAAGGGTGGAACTGAAATCCTGGCAAGCATTTCTGAACGATCGAGAGGATGGAGAAAAATGCCTCTTATTGAATGAACAAGTATGTTTAACTGCGGTCTCTAGAATGAAAACACCAAAATCATCCAGACTTTAAAGTAATTTTGATTTTTTTTAATTAAAGTGTCTATATGACACTCAAATGTCCATGGAAATTAATGCTATTACAAAACCTCAGTAGCTTTGAAATAATTATTCCTTGCCAGCAGCAAAGGCTTAGAGTCACACTGTGATTTGGTAAAAGAGGGACTTCACAGAAAAATTGTCCTTCTTTTTGACTATTCTACTTATTGTTACATCGGTCAAAGCCACATTTTTTACATTATAGTCAATGTCCTTAAATTATCGCCCCTTAGCCTGCTGAAGAGCAGTTGTAGTATTTCATTGTTCAATGCTGTAATGGGGGTGGGGGAAGAAAATAATAGGAACATGTTAACACTGGATGTTCGGGGTTTCTTCATTTGTTCCTTTGGCTAAGGCAGGCAAGTATGCGTGCAAGTGTAGCTGGCAAAAGGTGTGTATTTTGATGTTATCTTACTCTACTGCTTCTTGTCCTGCAAAGGATAATGAGTTCTGAAAGACTGTTCACAGGCTTAATGAGTGATTTAACAATGGGAAACTTAACGTTACCATATCTAGTTATTTTTTCTGGGAAGACTCTTTGATTCAGCTAATGAAATATTTTTCTCTGCATTTGATTTCATTATTTATTTTGTTAGGTATGAGGAGAGGAAAAAGGTCTACACAAGGGTCATAGTACTCCATTTCTTAATTTAGATAGGGATGGCATCAGAGGATCTGTTTTTCCAAGGATAAATATGAAAAAATATTGTGTATTATATATGGATAATAATATACTATATGTAATATCCTAGATATTATTTAACTTTCAAGTAGTGTGAGCATCATGTTTGCTAACAATAAAGAATTCATTGTAAGAAAGTAAGTTAGCACAGTTGGATCATGAAACAGTTTCCCCCAATGTGGCATAAGAAGACATTACACTTCTCGGAGACAGCAGAAAAGTCGCACTGCACATAAATGAGATCAATTAAAGGGGGATGCATGAAAGGAATGAAATTAGGATAAACATATGCTTTGCTGAACATCTAATTGCTACATACCAAAAAAAAATAGAGCATTCATTCTGAATATGTTCTGAATCCAGATACAGGCAAACCAGCTAGGAAGGGAAAACCTGCGACCTTCGTATTCATTCTCTGAGCTAACTCTGCCTGAGTTTGTCACATATATTCATACTTTCTTCAGCATCATTTTTCAGAAATAATTCCTCTCTCCATCTTCAACTGCGTTTCCAAGATGGAGGCATAAGCAATTTGATGATTTGACTGGAGCAGTGGTTGTATTTTCGAATGAGAGCAGATGATAATGCTGAGACACAAATCTAGCTTGCACAAAGTCTCAAACATGGGCTGCCTGTTTGGAATAGAGGTGTAATTACCATTGGAAGGGATTGTTTTCTACATGATTGCTTTCTTTGATTGGTTTTCCTTCTTACTCAAACAAGCATTCAGTTTTTATTATGCCTCAAATTTATATTCACTCTTGAATTTTTAAAAAAACCCAAATTTTCTCGTATAGTTTTCTCGTTAAAATTCCTCTTGTTCGTCCTTTTATCCACTGGGACTTGCCATTTCCTTTCCTAGATGTTTTCCTGCTTCTATTATTTAATTGTAAAATAAATAGAATTTTATTTAGAAAATAACAGGCATATTAACAATGAAGGTAGTTACTTTTCTGGAATGAACGGGCAGAAAGGAAGGAGAGAAAAATCTATCTAATGACTTTCTCGTAGACCTTTGTCACTTGCCATAGACTGAGGCAGGTTTCTCTTCTTATGGATGAACTGCAAGACTGACCTCTACAAATGCATTTGTATTTTGAGGATGTTGCTGGCATCAGCGAGAAGGTCAAAACTGGACATGAAGCAACACTAATGTGACGCCCACTGGAATTAATGGAAAAGTTGTTTCTCCTCCTGGTTATTTAATAGCAGGGCGAAAATCTTAATTTTTAGCATTCTACTAGCAGGGAAGATCAGAGAATTTAACACTGATTACATGCCCACCAAAATGGGAAGAAAGTAACTTTTTAAAAAAAACCCGTAACATTCATGAGATTCATACAGGCATTATGAATCCTCAAGAAAATTATTTATGAAGTGGTACAGTAGACTTATGATCTGGCTGGGTGCATCCATCTGTTTCTCTGGCATAGGGATGGGTAGCCCCGGACCTCTTTTGCCTAGCGGTTTATATTGCTTCTCTGCTTGGCATGCAAACACTGCAAATGAAATAGTAGTATAAAAATGCCTTGAAACAAAAGCATTTCCTTTGTGCAACTAGCTCTGTGGAATACAAGCGAAGAAGCAGAAAAAGCATAGTAATGATCTTAAAAAAATAAGAATCCTTGTCTTGTAAAGTCAATGGATAATTTCCCCAATTTCTTTCTTCTTCACCAGACTGGAATACTATGTGAGCAGATCTAAGTCCTTTCTGTTTATCCCCTGTGGATCCCCTTCTGATTCAGCGTTTCAGGTTCAGTTTTCTTCTCCTGGCCTAATCAGAGGTAAGCAAAGCACAGACTGTGCCAAAGGGGACCTCTGAGAGGATGAAGGACCGAGACCTGAGTTGGACTGTGATTAAACAGCGTGCTCGGCTGCTTGGTAGAGGATACATAAGCTCCGCATCCCCCAGCACAACTGCCCATCCGTCTTTCTGCTGTCGAGATCTCCAGGCACATTCAGATAGTGGCTCCTGGTTGAGTCCTCTGGGCAGTAGTCCGATGACTCTCTGATTTTAAAAATCTTTGCAGACCTGGCAAGATGCTCTTTCACCCTTCAGCAGTACTATTAGTGGTTTACGTTTAGTCTAAGAGTGTGCTGGATTAGAAGGGCTATTGGCAAGATTCTGTTCTTTGGTCTTTTTAACCACTGAAAATGAAAGTAAAAAGAAATTGGAAGGTGAATATGTACGGAGGTGATTTTGTGCAGTAGCAAAGCCGGCACTGAGCATACAGCTGATCTTTGCTGTTCTTCCTGCGTGCTGCCCAGTAATTTCTGTTGCTGTGAATTCTGCCTTCAGTGTGGAGTTGTGTGCATGTAAGAATTGATGCGTTTGTTCCTTTAAGATGGCTAGATTTGTGGATTTTATGAATAGGTGGGACTGCTGTGAGATGGCCTTTTCTTTTGTTTAACCCTGGCTGTAGAGTTGCACCAAGTGAACCCTCTATTTTTCGGTCAACAGAAATATGTAACCTAGCGATCCTGTTCACAATGAAGATATTCGTACAGATATTACATTATATAATCCTGGTTTGCCTCTTTCTCTCTAATTCTCTATTTTAACATTCAAGGAGTCTTTTATATTGCCTCCTCAGCTTTGCGCTTGTAGAAACAATGTATTCAGAAGGAAGCACCTGGCACAGAATATTATGTTTCCTTTAAGAAGAAACTCTACACCTTATAATCCTTATTAGCGCATAAGGCTATTTGCTTGTGAGTTGGCATTGCTGGGAGGGTATGAAGAAGTCGCCTTCCATGTATGAATGCATGCTTTTTTCCCCTGGAAGTGCTGCTGGTAGAAGGGAAGAATTGGTGGTGACTGCTCAAATTCCTCTTCTGCATTGCAGCATATTCTTGTAGTCAGAGAACATGGATAGGGCATAACTCCTGTGTTTGTATGCGTGTTTGAATCCAAGAGCAAGTGAACTGAAGTGGGAGGTGAAGAGTTTTGTTTGCTTTCACTTTTAGTGATTTATTTAATATAACCCTAATTAATTATGCAATATTACTACCTGTAGGTCTTCAGTTGTCCTTGTCTTTAAAATAAATTAAAATTCTTGATGGCAGCATGTGATGGTTCTTGGCTGCAAAAACAACTCCCACAAACCCGTATCCCACTGGAGGGTCCAGGACCTGTGCTCCCTGCTTTCTTTGGACTTGTTACCTCTGTGAAGATAAATGACCAAAACTTGGCTGCAGCACTCTGGACTTCTCCTTTGTGCCCTTGGGCTTTGAAGGTGTCACTAGCCTGAGGATGGGCCATGTAGCCCAGCATAAACTCTCTGGGTTTGCCCCTGCTTCTGTTCTTTAAAGAACTCTAGTTTGTATGATCTGTGTTCAGACAGACTAATGTCCTTTCACTAGCAGGATATTAAGTCTCCCAGGAAAAGGTAGCTGCAGGTGAAGATTTGTCTGAGCCAGGACAGAATATACCAAATCACAGCGAGCGATTAAACGGTTCTGTTGATACCAAGGGGTAATCCTTGTGGGTAAGGTTTGACAGAGGATACCAAAATCAACTGATCCTGAAGCGCAGAATGTTTTATTTCCAGGGCTGTGATCTAGTCCCTTCTGACTTTGTTCTTTCCCCTGAAATACAGTAGAAAAAGGCCATATTGAGCAGCGTGACACTGGGCAATTCAGATTATGAACCCAAAAATGTCACCAAACTTCAGTTTATCAGTGAATTAAGAATCAGATATGGTCATGTTAAGTACCATTCAATGATTGTTTAGCCCTCAAGGGGCTAAGGGGCGTTAGAAAAAAAAAATGTAATGCTAGACATGCTGTACTTTTGTTAGTTTTGTGAAATTTAAGAGATTAAGCGGAGAAAAGTCTTTGTCACAGTGTGAGGTTCTCCCAAAGGGTAGGATAGCAGATAATCCCTTCGTACTAAAGCTATATATTTCAGCTACAACAGCAATCAAAGTAAAGCCGTGAGAGCCTGTAAAAACCTGCCTGAAGGGCAAGCTCTCTCTGGGTGCTACAGAAGGCAGTTTCAAAGTTGATATAACAAGATCAATTCACTCTTCTTCTAAACACTGCGTGTTGGATGTTGGGTCTCTTCTGATGCTGTCAGTAACTCTGTCCCGAGTGGAGCTCTCTGAGATGTCACCTTCTTTAGTATCTGTGTTTAAAACAAAATGAATAAATAAAAAAACTCTTTGGCTGAGGTTGGTGTGTTTGAGGAATGCATGACTTTTTTATTATTATTTTATTTTTTACTGGTAGTGTTAAGCTAGCCAGGTGACAGCTCAGATTGATATTTTGCAGGCACAAGCACCTGCTGACCTGCTGGAAATGGAGAGAGGGAAAATACAAGTGGATTACGCTTACAAGTTGTAAAACAGGTTGTTAGTCTGAACTGCCTTTCAGCCATTGTCAGGCAATCAGAGCAAAAATGTCTATTGGGTGTTCAATTTTTAGTCTTCCACCTGGGGTTACCAGAGAGAGCCATCATCTCTATCTGCAGCTGTATGAAGTCTGCCACGTCACTAAAAGCTGACACACTGAGATGTATTTTACATGAAGATGGGTGAGGGTTTCTTATTTGACCCCTTTTGCTAGGTTAGGGAAGAAACCTCCAGGTGAGGGACTCTTGCAGCAGTGGTAACTTTTGAAGCTGTCAGAGCCATTTAAGCAGTTTCATGCTCACAGCATACAGGAAGGACGTTTCACAAACTCTTGGGGCCTCTTTTTTTTTTTTTTGGTGTAAGAATACCTTAAAGCTATTTGAATCTCGTTTTCTGGAAATTCTCCTTGAAATGAAGGCACGCTTTCTCTGTCTTGACAGACTTTATTCAGCAGTCTCTGGAAGACAGTGTGGCATGTTGCATGCATCGGAGAACATGTGGATGGCTGCGTTCCTATGATAGGTCTAAATACTTCAGCGTAACTATGCAATTTTAGAAAGGAAAGACTAAACAATAGTGATTTAATTTTTCTTTCGCTATGCCTTATTTTTCTCTTGCTTTTCAGTTGTGAGGTCTCCTCCTGACAGCCAGGAGCCCTTTCAATCATACATTACCCTGTTACCTTGCTTGAGCTGTGACTTCTATTTTTCTTGTAACACGCAGCCATGACATGAAGAAATGCAGAACTATTGTTGGGCTTTTACAGAAACAGATTTTTGAAGCTTAAAACACTTGCAAGCTACTTTTTAAGATTTGCTTTTACATGTGAATTTTCACAGCAAAAATGACTAATTTTGTACCAAATAAGGGACAGGACAGGTACAATACTATGCAACTTCTGCTGTACATCCCAAATTTAAATAGCTGTTAGTGATGATGGCAAGTTCTAAAATGTTTCTGAATAATTACCATGATGGAAATGAGTGATCTGTCAATGGGTAGCCACATTTGAGTGTAATGTCAGGTTATTCTTTGGAAACCACCCACTTCGTGGTGCGCTCCTCCTTAGCGTCTGCTGTGCTCTTCATGTGTCATGTCTTTTCTCCTCGCTCCCTTGCTCCCTTGTTTGATTTCTTTGCTTTTCTTTTTCTCTCTTGACCTTTAAAACCATGCTACCTCCCTGTAGTCTTCTGGTTTTTGGCCTTATGTGCCTTTCGAGTCCATGCTGAGGAAGGTGTAGAAGCACCTTTCACCCTCTCGACGGAGCTCTGTGACTTGTGAGCGGCATTGCCTTCTGCACAGTACGGAGAGCTCTGAGGTTTTTCCCTCTTGCTTTCCAGGGAAGAAGAAAGGAGGTGATCCTTAATCCCACGAGCTCTAACCAGCGTGTGTATGTGCTAGGAGGAGGAGTAATGAAAGGTAGCAGCCTTGCACGGGAGGGAGCGGGGAACAGGCTAACAGCTGTGACCTGATCAGCAGTTTCACCCCTGGTATGTGCACACGTTGAAGATAGCCCTGTATGGGCACAGCTGTGGTACCAGGAGTGCTCAGACTCAACGGCTTCAACAGCTGACTTTCAAGATTTACATGTATCGCTTGAATGCAGCAAGTTGTGTTCCTTTATGTCAAATGAAATATTTATAACAGCTGAATATAAAGGAAAAATTAGGAGAGTAACAGAAAGAAAATCTCTTAATGCCCTAGCTATTCTCTTTTTAACCTTTAGTTGCCATGTAACCATCAGGAAGGTACTGAAACATATAATACCTACCAACTGAGGACAAAAATACAAACATGGTTCTATACAATGTATATGGACTAGAAGATATCAGTGCTAAGTCTTGACCTAGCACTACCTGCTAAATAAGAGAGCACTGTAGCAATGAAGTTCCCCAGAAGAGGGAAGATGCACTTTTTTGACAAAGTGTTTATAACAGTCTTAGTATCTAGTCAGTAAGTTAAAATGTCACACCAGCATGTTCATTGGCGGGCAGTCAATTTCTTGAATGAGCAATTAGCTGTTTGCTTTGATCCTAGGGGTTTGTAATAGCCAGAGTGGGTCTATACTTAAACCCCCAGAAGATGTCCGGGAGCAAGATGGGAGGTCGCAGCTGAGCTGCACAAATATTTGTGTGTCTTCCCCTGAGCCACCCTCCAGGCACATGTAGGCGCTAGGTAGAGCTTTTATTTGAAGAGCGTATTTTTCTCATGCATTTGTGTTTGCCTGAGTCATATAGAGAGTTTATTTCCACACTACTGAGTGTCACCAGGGAGGTCCCCTTTCAGATTCAAGCCTGCTGTCCTTGCTTTTCCGCAGCATTAGGCATTCCTCCTGTGCTTCAAAGGCAATGGGAACCAGCCCAGAACCCAGCTGTGTTCCTCCCTCTTAATTAGCAATCACAAGGCACCCTCATGACATCTATACTGTTCTTCAGTGGAGGCATTTTATCCCTACGATGTGGGAAGCATGGAAGTGGCTGGGGCACACTCACCTTTGAAAATCACCAGCAAGTACATTAAGGGTTGTTTCTAAGGCCATGGATGGAGATGCTGGGAGGAAACCTAGCCTGAACTGAGTGGCAGCAAGAGTCAGGGTGGAGCAGCCAGTTTCGGGCCACTCTGCACAAACCTTTTCCTGTGTTCAAAAAAGACATACGTGAAGCATGTAGTTTCATTGCTCCAGGAGAACCCCAGTGAACTGTGGTGCAGATTTCATATAATTACATCACTTGCTGTCCTTTGGTACCACGCTTCCTGCCCTCTTGTGTGACAGCTTATTGCTTAGCAGCAAAACTTTACTAATCCACATTCTACAGAAAACACAAAAAAACAGAACCAGTAGGTTTAGGAGAAAGAAGGGTGCTGGGGGAAAAAAGTCAGCTCAGTAATGCCTCAAGTATAAAACATGCTGTAATTTGGGATGTAAAGAGGTTGCACGGCATAGAGACCTCCATGTAAAGCCAGTCCCAACCTCGTCGTTGTTGAGTGATCTTCAGCCTTTCGGTTTCCAGAATTTGTGTGTGAATTCTGTTAAGGCATCACTGCAGTAAACCCCTGTGGACTACGAAAGTAAATAATTAGTAAAGGCACAAATTATACTGAGGTGCTTATGTTTAGGCATAAAACTTCATCTCTGCAAATACCTTGTGGGGAGGGAAAATCTAAAATTAAGATGAGGACAAAGGTATCAGCCTGTCAACTATTAAACAAATACATGAGGTGGTGCTGAGAAGTCATATCAGCTCAGCCATCTCAAAATCCTTCTGCTAGGCTTTATAGCTGAATGGTTCCTTTTTCTAACTTTTTTCCTCCAAAATCTGTGGCAGTTTTGCACCACCTCTGCCTGTCTGTCGGAGGGATGTGATAAAAGATGATACCCATCCATTTAACATAAAACGATCAGAGTCAGAAGAGGTGAACCAACCTTTGGGACTTGGAGTGTGAATATTTTCACACTCCATTCAGTAAAATATCTATCTTAAGGTATTGTTAAATTTAGTTTTGTTAACAGGTAAGAATAAAATGCATGGCACTCATTTTCCAGAAGAGGAAGTATTGAATATTATATTTTACAAATATTTAATTAAATGCTTCCTCTTCTCGTGAGAAGCATTGGAAATATAATCAGAGTTTCTTCACTAACTCAAGGAGATAATGCAAGGGTCCAAGGAGGAATAGATAGAGTTGGAAAAATAATTAGAGAGATGATTTGTATTCAAGTCACCAGACTAATGAAATTCACCCTAAAGCATCTGCAGAACTGGCCAGAACAGTCTCTGAACAGTTATCCATGACCCATACCTGAGACTGGCGGGTGACAGGAGAGGTCCCAGAAGACTGACAAGGGAAATTTCGTTGCATAACTAACTCATTTAGTAGATGGGGACAGAGCAAGGATTGCAGTTTGTTTCAAGTTAATTTGCTCTTTTAAAAGTTTACCACGTGCTGTTCTCATAAGCGAAGATTGGAATTATAATCTAGGGTAAGTCACCAGTAACATGGTCATGGTTGAATGTGAAACCATTGTCTTGCATGCGTGCTGGCACACAGGGAAGTGTTTTCAAGTCTGTCGTGAGTTTGTGACAAATACTAAACATGAGACTGTCGTGTTTAATTTTTTTCTTCATTGACTTGTGCGCTATCATAAAGACTAGAATTGGAAAGTCGCAGACACAGCAGCTTCAGAAAGACTTGAAAGCATTTCGACAAGGACAGAATTATAATTTTAAATGATGTTGACACATGCAGAAATTATCTGAAATAATTAAGATTTAATTTGGTCATGACAAGTGCTAGGCAATACCAAACAGAGAATAAATGGCTATGCATAACTAATAGGACTAAAAAAGGCCTGAAGAGGGGCCGTTGGATGGAGTGGCATCGTGTGAGGAGACACTGAATGGATTTGGACTCTTTGGCCTGAGAGGTGCAGCTGAGGCAGGGACCTCGTGGAGGGTTATAAGCTCCGAAGTGGGGAAAAGTGGTTGCAGGCAATTTGTTAATTCTTTCTCATAATACAAGTAGGATTAGAATATATTAAATGAAGTTATCCAGTGGCAGATTTAAAGCAAGCAAATGGAGTGCTTTCCCATCTAGTGGGTAGTGTGTGGACCTCGCTGCCACGGAGCGTGGCAGATGGCAAAAGCTCCGGCGGGTTCAAGATGCAGTTTGACAACTTCATGGAGGAAACGTTCTCCCGTGACCTCCCAGGCAAAGGTACGACCTCTGGCTCGGGGAGGTTTGTTGGCCACTCTTGGGGACAGGCTTCTCGGCTGGACAGCTGCTGGCTGGAGCTGAGTGCGTTGGTCCTCTCTTTCAGCATTACTTCAGAAACAAGGGCGCTCCGTTACTGAATTTCTATGACTCTCTGCTATTTTTGAGACAGTTATGACCCTCGTGTTCATCTGTAGAAAACCACTGAAATCAGTGACATTTTTTCTCTATAGCTAAGGTAAGAAAGAATATAGGCAAAGTCTTTTTAGGCTAGTTGCTATGAAAACAATTTCACGACTGCTTTTATCGTGCAGTAAATTACCCATAAAAGAGGATAGCAGATTAAATTAATTAATTTTATTTAATCCCCATAGTGTATTGTTTTATTAAGCAATGCTGTGGCATAATTAAGAGTTGTAACTGATTGAACACTTTATAACCACAGAGCTATTAATTAACACTAAATTACAATAAAATTAACAAAGTAACATAAGCCGCATAAATGTTTTAAAACGACAGTGATAATGCATTAACTAAAAAGCTGCTTATGTAAGCTATTTCTTAAAGCGTTTGACTGCTGAAATTAATATTTATATAATAAGATAATTGCAAAAATGGAAATGGGGCAAGAAGAGCATTCCTTATGATTTTTCAATTCAAAAGACTCCTTTGGTGAGAAGCATGTTTTTTTAAGCTGGATATTCTTAAGTGAGTGTTGAAGCAAAGTCCTTGAACCCAAACTTACAGTATGCAGGGAAAAATCTAAAAAGTAAAACTTAATGTCACCTTCCAGACCCCCTCTGGATTTGACACTTGTTTGTCTTGTTTGAATACAAATCTGAACAACCCATGCATTGCTAAGCTTTAATTTGAGTATGATATATTAATGCTACAGCTCAGATTCTGTTCTCATTTGCAGGAATGTCAGGAAATGTATGAAACTATTTGCATGCTTAAATGATTTGCTGGATTGGATGGTTCACAAATTCTGGAAATCCCGCAGGTATTCATTTATCATTGTGCATTAAGTAGAGAAATACAAAATCCATGATATCAAAGTGCAGGACTACAGGGGCCAGTGGCAGTATGAAATATAGACATATTTTTGAACTTTTTCAGACCTGGGATCAAATCTGATTAAGACCAAACACGTTATTTGAAACAAGTTTTAGCAGTGTCTGAGAACACCTAGCAGCAAGATTGCCAAGGTTTATAACACTACTCAGGCCTTGGGATTTTGTTCTGTACGAGGCAATGTACAAACTCCTCTAAATATATCTGGTTTTTAATGGCATTTTGGAACCTACTGAAAATTAAAATTGACTATTTTGATTATCTCACAAACAGAAGCTCTAGAAATATAATATTTTTTTTCCTAAATAAGTTATTCAAATTTACTCTAAAGCCTAAAATTATTACGTAGCTTGCTGTTGAATGATACTTTGTGCGAAAATGATGCAAAATAGACCTTCTGTAAGTACGAATTGAAGCGCAAATGTCTAAGTCAGAGGCTGCTTAGAAAAAAGTTTGTTACAAATATCAAAATACCTTAGACTTCTAGTTTCAATATCTCAGGCAAAATGTGGTCTTTTTAATGTGTTTTAATACATTGCGTGACTAATCTTTGATTAATCAACAGTTTCTGTCCTGTCTTCTTGTGTGTAGTATGTAGACACACAATGAATATATGGGAACATGCAAATGCATTTGCTACAGTGTAGGTACTCCTGTGGACAGAGGGCTGATGGAGGAAGAAGAGCTAGGAATATATGTGTTTGGAACCAATCTATACATTGCTGAAGGTTTCCTTGAATAGTTCCGTGTAAGTGGGAGAAATATTAACCAAGCCAAACACAGCCTAAAACGGGCTAACCTAAATATTCCACAGACTGGGGGATGAAAGTCTGTGGGAGCTTTTGTGCCAGAATGTGCTGCTCAAACATTCCTGAACCTTGTTAAGATGGAGAGTGGGAGGGAGATTTCAGGAGGACAGTGATGGGTACGAACAAACATGGAAAAGCGACCACTTGTTTAAGAAGTTCAGTGCAATTATGTCATACAAGTTCGTGTCATCCCTATTTAAGAACTCTTTCTAGGCTGGGGGAAAACACAGAGTGTGAGCGAGGGATTGTGTCTGGGACTGTAACTGGGAACGTCCATCTGCTGGTTCTGCCCAGGTTCAGGATGTGGAGTGTGTGGCTTGAAACCACAACATTATTTTTATGGTCTAGGAGCAGCTGCAGCTCTGTGTTTGCTTAGACAAAATCCTAAATCCTTTCCTGTCTCATGCGGATTTTGCTTTTGGCGTCTCTTGCTGTCAGTTTGTAACTGCAGAATACATGGATCTGTTTGAACTCTGAATCTGGTGCAGACTTAACTTCCCTTGAGAACTAAGGTTTTTCGAACGCACATCGAGGGGTACCCCGTCTTCCCTGAGTGGAAAGCAGTTACCCAGTTTCTCCTTGGCTGTGTTTGCTGAGAAGGTCAACCTGCTGTTCTTCACCACTCTCACTGCATTCCCACCTCCACAAACCTCATGACTGGGTAGCTTCTAGGAGTTCTTCTGAAACCATTTTTTGCCAAATGAACCACAACCTGTCACTTAAACTTGTGATTGAAACAGATTGGAGAGCAAGTCGGTGGCCCGTGCTCCCAGCAGGGCTGGGGGAGTGGGTGTCTCCAGCAGAACCGCAGTGAGGAGCAGCTGGACGTAGGCTGGGAGACGTGTGGGCCCAGTAGCTTTTCACTTGGCATAGGTGGAGCTGAGTGAGACATATTTGCAGTTTCTCTCTCTCTCTGGGTTTGTCTCCAACTTCCCTCCTTGATCAGTAAGAGATTTCATAGGAAGGGACTGGCACCGTGTTTTCTGCTTTTATGAAGAAGTCAGTATTAAGTGAGCTAAAGCCTTTTCAGCCTGAATAAGCCAAAGAAAGATAAAAGGTATTTTCTCCATTTCTCCTCTCCTCATATCAAACCATTGGGACAATCTCGCATGTTGAAGGATCCATCTGTTTCATGCTTTAAGACATCCTCTGAAAGGAATAAGATTTGGGGGGGGCCCTAATGAAGCTGGAGGAATGAGGCAGTGTTCCTGTGTTAGCTGGATGCCATATCCTGTAATACTCGGCAAAGAAAATTGTGTGAAAGCACTCGGTTTCCCTGTTGAGTGAGGTGAGGGCAAAAGAAGACACTGAGGGAATACTAGACCTTCTCTGCTGCTGGTCTGCAATGGTACTGGCGCTTCATGCGTTCCTGCAGCAGGGTTACAGCCGATTTCTTGAACACCGCACTGCAGATGTAGTACACGAGGAGGAGGTGGTAGGCTGCTGGCTAGGCTCCAAGTGATGCTTTTAGGCTGTAACCAGAGATCACAGGGGAGGAATTTCCCTCAGCTACTTGGGAGATACCTTTTTGGAGAAAAGGCTGTGGAAAGTGAAGGATATTTTTAATACTTTAAAAAACCAAGAGAGTTTACATGCAAACTCACAGCTTACAGTTATTTTATGTCTCTGTCTGTGGAGAAGTGGTCGGTCTACCTAACAAATACTGTCTTGGAAACCAGCTGTGCAACTGGAGTAGCAGAAAACAGAAAATAGAAGTCAGGGAGAGGTCCTGTGAGCGTGCCAGGAGGAACCAGGACTGGGAGGGGCTCTAATGTAGACTTTTTCTGTAAGAACTAGTGATGATCAGCTAGGATGAAGGAGAGACAAACTATTGATAAATAGTGTATGTATATGTGTATATATTTCCATTGTCTGTCCTTTAGGTGTCTAAGCAGCATTCTGAATGTCATGAAATTCTACACACTTTTCTAATGTTTTCTGTGAACATTTTATTGTTTTCTCTTTTAACATATTTCTAAAACAATTCAAATCGTCAATCATTGAAATTATCGCAGGGCTGACACATACAACAGATTGCAGCGGTGAATCAGTGTAATCTGTTGTTTGGGTTATGAACCCCACGCACTTCAAGTTTTCAAAAATCTGAAAAGTTCAATGCCCAGGTTTACTCTATTTTCCGTTGGTGTCTGCTTTAATAGAAAGCCACTCTGGACTCAGAGATGCCACACTGACTAGCTGTCCTAGAGCCAGCTTCATAACGTTGTCTGTTCTTAAGAAAGAGTCTGTGGAGATGACTTGTCTCTCGCCCATCTCTTCCCCACTCACCTCCCCATAGATGCAGCGTCAGAACTGGGTTTCTGCAGAGCTGAGGTCTGGTCTTCCTCACAGCACTACCTACATACATGTAGGGCTTCAAAATGTGCTGAAGTTAAAAACATTGAGTCTGGCTGCTGATGCCTAATGTGAATAGCCAGCCCGATGTCCTAGCTGTAAAGATGACCAGGGATTTCACAGGTGGGCTGTGCAGGAATAGGAGAAAGGGCATCTCAATGACTTATCTGACTAGGGTCTACTCCTGATATCCCCCGCTTCACCACGGGTTGGTGTAAGGGATGAATCATACCTCCAGCTGGATTTTCTGCTTACGCTGAGGACCTGTTTACAAGATAATCTGTGTGGGCTTCATCTGAAATAACCTACCAACATTTTTCCAAACCACGCTTCTTGTTTCCATTGTATCCAAGTGGAACAATTGTTAGATATCTCTATCTCTTCATCCAATGTGATTTGTAATAGTCACCCTAGCCATTTCTACCGCAAGTGCTAGGTACGATGGAATATGGCTGTTGGTTGTCAAGATTATTTTATTTACACAATTTTATAAAGTGCACTATATTATACAGTGAGTCGGCTGGTCAAAGCAAGCAAAGCCTGAAGAGCTGAGGTGTGAGGCAGTAAAATGGTACAAAGACAGATGAGGAATATGGAACAAGCACAGAGTTGTTTTGTTCATTTATTCTATAGATCAGATAAACATGCAATCCTGTTGATCTATAAGCAAACCTTATTCTGAGGCACTGTGAAATTTTGAGTGACCTGCATCTAGGAAAAAAATCACTAAGACTTTTTAAAAACTATTTTGGAGGTTTTATTATAAGCAGTAAATTCTTTAAATGTACTTTGGCTGCAGTTGAGTTATATAGTGAGTTTGTGTGGCATAGAGTACAGAAAAAAAATCAGAACTGAGATTATAATTTTGGAATTTGATCGCTGCTCCTGTGTTCAATCAACCAGGTTCCACCAGCTGTGTGAAGCCAGCATTTACATGCATTATAAACAGAGGCAGACATAAATATATATGAAATGTATACAGAAAACAAGAAATAATGCTAAAACAAATCACTTACTTTGAATCAAGTTTACTTTCTGTTGCCAAGAAAAATATGACTGAGTTGATTTTCCAGAAAAGGATTGCAGTAAATCAAGTTTTCATTGCTCCAATTTGACAACAAAACTTATAATAAAAATGCCAGAATAATACTCTTTACATATTATTAGTAGTTGGTGGAGACTTTTGGAAGATGGTGGTTTTCTAAGAGATTTTAGGAACACCACCTGTAAGTTTTGCTTGCTAGGAAGTAAGCGTATTGATTTACAAACTTGGAACAGGTAAGTTTTATTAGTTGTAGAGGATATAGTTGCATTTGTGTTTTTTCTGATGAAGACTTTTACTTAACGTACTCTTCAGGCAAAATCCAAACCCATTTTTTCTACGGGAGAGGAGAAAAAATGTTTGCATGGAAAGCAGTTCTGCTCCCCCCACTCTAATGCTACTTAGTGATTTTGGTTCGTGAATTTTCCTTGTAAGCAGCCAAAAAAAAGTAGTGATTAGTCTCTGCAGAAGGCAAGTGAATGTTTAAAGAGCTGTTCGCTATTCTTTAATTTCTGGAGTTACGGAGTATATCTTAGATGCATAAAAATTCAAGATCAAACATTGAGAGAAGTGTAGAGATGGAGTTTGCTAGGGTATCATATACAAAAATGTGTGTACTGTAAGAATCTTTATAGGTAACGTTTGCTTAATTAAAATAAATGTGGTAATTTTCAAAGATGCCTGAGAGATTTAGGATTCTTGCTTCATGAAAAGTGTGAATTTGCATTCCTTAGCTTTGATAATAGTGCTCTTCATGCTGATTTTTAACACAATTTTTTTAAGTACTTATATGAGTAATTTATTTTGGTGGAAGAGAGAAGAGGCCAAGTGAAGGTAGAGGTTCAGAGAACATGCTGGAGAGAAAAAAGTAAATTTCATGTAGAAATAAATAAAATAGGGCAGGACCGAAAAAATGAATGAAAACTTTCTTTTTTATAAGTTCGTAACAGTACCCTGCGTGCGTCTCTGATCTTATTCTTGTTGAAATGTTCAGTGATAACTGTGCACGTGGACTGAGAGGGTGGGATGAAAGCAGCCCTGTGTGTTTCGCAGCAGAGAAGGGCAGGGAGCTTGCGGCCCAGACCAAGGGCTGGGGAGAGATGGTGGGACCTCGGAGGGAGCAGCAGGCAGAAGTGACACGGTAGGTGTGTGCTGTGAGGTCACTTGCATTGGAGGAAGCTGATTGGTGAGGTGCTGGTGCCTGTCAGGGATAGATGGAGGAGCAGAGCTTGGGGAGGGCAGAAGCGAGGCAGGACAGAGGCTGGTGTACGTGGGTGCTGGTGGTGAGGCCGGGTGCTGGTGGCAGCGTGTGAGGACATGAAGGGTGTCCCAGAGCCGGGCCAACAGAGATTGCAGCTTTTGTGGAGGTAAGAGGTGTTCAGGTAAAGGTGATGTGGCTTGGGAGACTGTTTGCAAGACTTCCTCTGGTAGGCTCTTAGCCAACGTCTAACCACTAAGCTGAAGCCCTAACTTTAAACCTAAACCTTACGCCTAGCCCTTACCCCATTCCGAACCCCAAATGCTTACTTCTGAGCTGAAGCCCGAAATCGTAACCTCTTACCCTAATTCTTCCACTAAAGTGAACCCCTAAACAAAAAAGGTTGCCCACACCTTAAACACTAACCCTAGGGAGAAACCCAAACACTCACCCTAATCCCTAACCCTGATCCCTCGCTCTAACAGGTGAGCTCTTATCCCTAGCCTTTCCCATAGCTCTGATCCCAGAATCCCAGACACCCTCACCAGATGCCTGACCCAATGTGTTGACCTGAACCCCTAAGCCCTCCCCCCCGACTCTTTCCGACTTCAGAAAATGAAAAACTATAAGCATCTGGGCAGAACTACAGACTGAACCTGTCCTTCAGGGTTTTGACATTGCTTGTGGGTGTTCTCAGGAACAGAGACCTCTTCAGCTTTCTTCTTCCCAAACTTGGCCATTTCTTCTCCTTTAGGTGAAATATTTTATTGTATTAATACAAAAGGAGGAGAAGGCTGTCTTCAAAAAACCAGGATCTTTGAAATAATACCAAAAATGTTTCAGATTTAATGATAGGAGTTGTTTTTCAGGCAGTCATCAATTGAAGAAATTAGGCTAGTCTTGAATTACAGCCTTGAAGATTTAGTCAGCACAATATTTTGAAATCATCATACCAACGTGTCATTTGTGCTTCCTTTCTAATTTAAAAGAAATGTATACATCTGCTGGTTACAAGGAAGCATGGCAGCAGAGTTTTGGAATGCCTTTCACCGAGTCTTCCATCGCTGAAAGGACAGCAAAGAAATAAAAGGCCAAATGTCCAGTTTTCGATAGAGAGAGGGATTTAATGGCTGCTTACTAGATAGCCATGTCATCACTGCTAACTGAAGGATCCCCCCAGTTCTTGCCTTTCAGGATGAATTTTGATATTACGTGATACTTGCAGACAAGGGCTAGGAGAGGGCACTGAATTGTATAAAACCTCATTCTTACCTTACCCCTACCACGTTAGTGTGTTTTTCTTAACGTATCCCATCACTTCCTCTTGGGAATGGAAATAGTTAATAGTTTGGAGCAGTAACATGGTTTTGAAGTGAGTCCTTCGATCGTTCCCGTTTCTTGCGTTTCGAGTCAATTTGGAGTGTTTTGGTGCATGTGAATGAGTTTCCTTTTAGAGGAAACTAAACCAGAAGCCCTGTTCCAGTGGGCACAAAATGCTCTGCTCCCCCTAATAGGGGTGTGGGGGCCCAAATGAGTGAGTAATCCTTCAGGGAGCTTTGAACCACATGTATGGTGGGGATGTAAAGTCCAAAGTAAAACCCCAAATTACAGGTGGTGTAGATGAAATGGCTACAGCACTACCTGCTTTCATCTGCTCCTCTTGCACCAAATCACAGGCTGATGTAATAGCCACAGTCCGTAGCTGTGTTGTTGTCTTCTAGTACTGTAGAAAACTCTGAGATGAAGTGTCTGTCTTTTTTTTAAATGTTGAAATCCAAAACAATCACAATCTAAACAGCCTATTTTTTTGTAAAATAATATACAGAACTAAAAGCCCTTGATGATTAGAGGAAAAGTGTTCTTACAGTGTGTGAACAACACACAGCATGATGCATCTTCATTACGAAAATGCAAAATGACGATCATTTATCACAAAATCTGCTGACAATAGGCATTAATCTCTTAGTAAAGCAAGTAGTAAACCCTGTTCCCGTGGCAATGCAATTCATTTTGTTCCTCTCCCTCTACTACATGCATGGAAGACTGGGCATTCTCTGGACAAACTAATTGCAGCCTTAATGCTGTGGATTTTTGTGGGTGAAATACATAATTCTCTTCGGTGGAATGTCGAATCAGAGGTAACCATGGTGTTGGTAGAACGTTCCTGTATTCCATACAGACCAGTGCTCGCGCTCGATGAGCAGCTATCCTCCCATCCCCAATTTTATACCAACTCTGGTTAAAGGAAAGGAGTTCTTTCAGGAGTAAGTTTCAGTAATATGTTTGTATGCTGGAACCACTTCTTTTGTTCCTTGAAAAACATGGTAGAATTGTTTGATGTCTTCAGAAATACAAACAAACGTTTGTTGTAATGAACTGCATGTTGTTTATTCCTTGTTTTTGTCTGGTTGTACTGTGTTTTTTTTTTCTTTTTGTGTGTATGTATATACACACAGACATATAGACACATATATATATGTGAGATATATGTAGACATATGTAGATAGACATATGTGTATATATATCTATATATATACATATATTATAGAGAAAAATTGTTTGGTCAAGCAGACCTGTTCTGGGGAAAAGTTATGTACTCCCACACACATATGGTGTCTTGTTAATGAAGCTTACCAATTTTTACTTAAACAGTTATTTTGAAGGCTAATAAAATACCATGTTGTTTCCCCTTATGTAATATTTTGTTTGAAGTCAGCATAACATCCATATGTTTCCATAAACTTCCATCACCCTTAAAAGCCGTGAGTTATTTTATAAATCTGACTACTCAACCTAGCGCCTATTTATTCCACCTCAGAACAAAGCAACATTTTCAGTTATTGCAAAGCAAGCCGCGTATACCTAAATACACCTGCTTTCTGCTTTAAGAGCACGGCAAGCTGGCTAACTCCAATACAACAAATAGCTTCTGTGCTGTCAATTAACAGCCGAGAGAATAAGTTTTGTTGTTTCATTGGTCAAGTCACAGCTCTTTGCGTATTCTGGACAATCGGGTCCTATTATGTAGGTAACTTACGAATACTGAAGTAAAAGAGAAAGCAGCAACCTGCAAAATGTCTTTGCTTCATGTGAAATTGTCCGAAGATAACGCTGACAGATGCTTTCTTGGTAAAGACCTGGATTTTGCCAAAAAAGAGAGGTGAAATGAGCCCAGCAACTCTACGGATTAATTTTTAAAGCCAACCAGTAACAACTTACCGTCTCCCCCCCAAAATAAAAGATCCCGTTCAAGTGCAGTTTCAAACTCAGTTTCATCCCTGAGATTTTTGCTGTATGGAGCAAGCAGAGCTTGGCCCAAGCTGCAGCAGGCAGTTGTGCCTTGTCATTGCAAGCTTTTTGATTCTGGAACTGTTTGAAATGGGTTTAGTTTAGGTGTATTCTGCATGCCTAGTCTGAAAATGAGACTGTATACAACTTTTTAACTTCAGGTTACATTTTCAGGCTGTGTATAATCTTGAAGCCTGGAAACATTCAGAGCTGCAAGCTTGGTTTAGGTTTAATTCTATTGAGTAGGGGTAACTGACAGTCACACTTTCTCAATGACTGGTGAACTAGCCAAACAACACTGTTCCTTGAGGTAGGTACCACTGTGCTGATAGCTGGTAAGCTTATGCACTTCCAAAAGCCTGGCACAAGATGTTACCACGATAACAGGCGTACCTACAGAGGGAAAAATGGGAGTGTAGCCAGTGACCACCCAGTTTCCCCAGTGGGTTCCTAATGCCCCTGCCCGCCGCTATCCCAGGTCTCGCACCATTAGGAGCCCTGGGGTCTCTGCCCTGTGCCCACCAGAAGGCACTCCTTGGTAGAGGTCCTTGTAATGTTTCCCCTTGGAGCTGTGAGAAAGGGGAGACCTCCAATCCTGCCAGTCTGTGCCTGGAGGCCCAAATGCTTCTTGAATCCCTCAACTTTTATGGGCATTCCAAGTTTCCCCATGGCACAGTCTCACCTGGGTAAACACTGGAGAAATGGCCCCCAAAATACTCCTACGCCCACCAGTTGTGTTCTCCATCCCAGGGAGAACTCACATGCACATGGCAAAGGGCTGTAAACCACCAGTCAGAGATTTAGTGTTAAATATTTTAGGTTGGGGAAGGGCAGAGAATATATTTGTGTCTAAACGAATTACAGATAAGTGCCTGATAGATATGTTTTAGGGTAGATCTTTTATAAGAATAAAAGTTTTTATGAATTTTTCCTTGGTTTCTGAGTTGACAGCTTTCATGAAAATATGTAAACTACTTTAATGAAAACCTCAGGCATTGTTTTCTTGTTATTTTTCTTATTCAAAGCTGCCTTTATCAGGAATAAAATAGCAGATATCAAAAGCTATGTATTCTTCTCTATTTGTTTGGAAGGGTAAAACTATTTTAATAAAGGATAAATATGTGATATTAGTTGCTGCTCTTAATCAATAATTACAATATGAACAATATTATTAATCTTTTTTCTGCTTTCCAGGTGATCAACATATAATCTCAACAACTGTGACTGAGAAGTGCAATTAAGGTACCGTAATTTCCCTTTTAATATGGGCATGCTTTTGGTGAAAGTGATTTCCAAAATACTCTGTCCAATAATACACTTAATAACCTGCATTCCTTGAGGCTGAGTTCACCTCTGGATGGGTTGGTTTTTTCATTTACCACTTTGTCTGCTGCACTTCCTGAAAATTATTTATTAACAATGTTTTAAGATGTCTGGGAATAATGCTTTACATTATATACTTGCAACTGAGGTCATGTCTTTGAAATATTAACTCAGAAAATGTTGTGGGGAAATGATAGAAAATCTGTCCATAGGAGGCTTTTGGAATGATGGCTGCTGCACACGCCATGGCACTAAGAATTTTGTTGCTGGTTTGAATCACAAGATGGCAGTCGGCTCAGCAACTCTGCTGTCCCACAGGGAAAAGATCGTTGGTTTTGTTGGAAATACATGTATCATGACTAGAGTTCTCTCTCTTCAAGTCATGTTTTCCCTTGTAAATTTCTAGCTGGGACTTCAAAGAGTAGCAAGGTAGGAGAAGGTGGAAATAGGTCAGGTTCCTTTTCCTTGGCAAGTTGCACTGAACCCAGATGGCAATGTAAACTTCAATGAAAAAAATATTTTCTTTATTATGAAAAATACAGATAAAGTATGAACAAGGTAGCACACCAGTGCTATCAGATTAAAAACTTAATGAACAATGTTACACAGTTGTTCTAAAATAACATGAACTAATTCCTGCCAAAGTAATTATCATGCCACTATTTCCATTCCACTTCTAAATGCTCCACTATTGGTTTAATATTGCTATTGAAGTAGTAAGCTGTAAAATCCTTGAATACTAAATGAGCAGTCTCCTTTCTGTTGGGGAGTTTTTGTTCTTCAGTCTGTGTGATTTATTTGAGGATGACTAAAGAATAGGAAAGCTCTCGGTTTTTTAGTTACCTCCTTTGTAGAAACTGAATACGTTACTTTTCTGATTTTACCTCTGATCACCAGAAGTCTACTAGCAAAAACTCTTAATGTTTATTTCAGATGGGGATAATGCACTCTGACTGGTGAATACTAATATATATGCAAAAAGACCAAAAAAGAAATGCTGAAACGTACATGCAAATTAGGTTATTTCAACACTGTGTAATGTCTTAGGACAGGTTTTGAACAAAGAGTAATCAAGAACGTCATCTTAAGTGAAAAGTGGGATAAAATGCAAAATTCTGATCAGACGGTAATTTTGTCAGACTAACTTAATGTTTCTTTTTGCTGAGATAGTGAACATCTCAGACTACAGTAATGCGGTGGGCTTAAGCTATCTAGATTTATAGGAAGCATTCATTCAGTACAGTTCCCAAAGGAAATTGTTATTTAAAGTGAAGATGGTGCAGATTAATACAGGAATTATAAGAAGCTGGCTTAGGCAGATAAGGAGCTGGGAAAAGAGGGGACTGTGATAGGATGTACTGAGAGGTGAGTTACCAGGTTGCAGGGGGGTTATTAGAAGTATTCATAAGGGACAGGTCTTGTGACCAGTCCTCTGTAATAGTTCCTTTGGTAACCTTGGCACAAGGTCTTTGATACAGTTTTTTGAACTCCTGTAATGATGTGAAGGACAGAAGTATTATACGGAAGAATTTTGTTGACTTTGTGGATTAGTATAACAAAGACGAGATAAAATTTAATAATAATAAGCACACTGCCATTCTATTAGGGACTAATAGCAGGGGGGGGTTGCTATAAACAAGAGTTTCAGCATATGGAGGTTCAACTTTTTTTAAAAAAATGTGTTTGGTTATAGCACATAGCTGAAGCTTTCATAATCTACATAATTTTCATGAACACCTGCTTACCAAAGCGTTGCAATTTACTATAAATAGTTCAGAGCCTAGGTATTCAAATTCTGTAAATGCTGATAAAATAAAATCTTAGATTTTAAATATCAAGTTCCAGACTTTATTCTATAAAGTTCAAAGTGGCTGTGGGTGTGAACCCTCACCTTGCATTAGGAGTAGGAAGTTGCCAGACCTTCAAGAAGTAGGTTACTGTAGCAGCTGAGGAACTGATCTTCATACAACCAGCCCATCTGCCTCCTCCACTCCAAAATCCCCAAACAAACCAAAAACCTGGAAACAAGCCAGCACAGATCTCGGGCACTAAGTGAGCAGTCATGTTACTTTGAGGTAAGAAAGCTCATCTAGGATGGGTGTAGCTGTAGCAGAAGCTCAGCCACAGGCACAAAGCTGGAGGCAGAGCAATAGTGTAATGAAGCAAGGGGAGGCCCAGGAGGTAGCTGGTGGATAAAACCGGACAGTTTTGGCTATGGGAGGGAGGAGTGCAGCAAGACACTTACTACGGGTCAAATCAACCTGGTACAAAGGCAAACTAATGCAATCTGGCAGATGTGTGCTGACCTGGAGGAGAGCTCAGTGTCCTCATGGTCAGCTTCTTGGAGGAATTCAGGAACACTGAAAGGTTCATGGACATGCTACCTTAGGGGTCGTCTCTCAAGAATCCTTCCTCCAGTTGAAGAACGTGAAAACTACTGAGGAAGAGGAAGAAGAGGGGGCATTTTAGCACAATCACACCTACAGAGTAGCAGCCCCAGAGTCATGCCAAAATGACATCATGGTGGTAAAAAGGAGCAAATGAACCCAAAAAGGGGCCCTCCCCAGTGAAATATGGGTGTGCTATACTCTATGGCTAACCCTTTGAGGATTAGTGATTAAAGCCAAAAGGATGATGAGGAAGCGGTATTTCATTACCGTACACTTAAGAATCTGCACTTCCATCAGATAAAAGGAATGCTCTACAGATCAGCAAAAAATTGGTCAAAAGATATGAAACAGAAGGTAGGACTAACTGATCAATTTTCTGAGTGAGAGGATGACAGCAGTAGGGTCTCAAAAGAATCTGTGCTTAAACCTGTGATACTCAACTGATAAATGAACTGGAAAAGATGACAGAGTGTGCTGATGATGCTTTTATTCAGAGCACTGAAGATGAGTGCTGACTGTGAAAAACTGCAGAAGGATTGTGCAAAACAAAGTGCCCAGGCAAGGCAATGGCAGGTGGAATTCACTGGAGGTGGGTGCAAAGTGAAGACGACAAAAATCCCACACATGAGGGGATGCATGCTGAGCTGACCGTTGCCACTCACTGACCAAAAAGTTGGGCATAGCTAGAGCTGTAAAATTTAAAAGAGGCTTCTCTGAGAATGTTAACTTCAGTGTCAGTAGTGGTTATAAAAGCATAACGGGAAAAGTATAAAAAAAGTATAACGGGAAGTATATTAAAAAGTATATTGAAAGTATAACGGGAAAGGTACCAAAAATATCCTGAAAATGTCACATAGCTACTGTGTAAGCCTACGTTTCTCTTGCATCTTAAGTAGCGTACGGTTCTGTCTCTCCATCTCAAAAAGGTATAGCAGGAGCTAGGAATGTTCATTCCTTGGAAGAAATAGAAGATTAAATAGCGTAGCATTCCTTAGCATGGGAAAGAGATGGAGGTCTAAACAACTCCAGGGGGGCTGCCGAGAGTGAGCAGGGACCCGCTGGTTGATCTCCTGTCAAGGTCAGGGGCAGGGAGTGAAATCAGAGGGTGGTGAGTACAAGGGAAGGGTCTCCCAGGCGGGTGGTGGTTATTGTGGAGTCCGAGTTACGGCAGGAGCTGAGTGCTAGCCTTTCAGGTGCAGACAGCAACAGGGCTGAGTTACGGATGGAAAGCACAACAGCGCCTGAAAAATATAGAGACTTCACTTTTTGTCCAGGAAGCAAGTGAACGGCAAGTGTTTGGGGGTCAGGTGGGACTTTTGGGAAATTCTTCCATGGGATGGATAGATCTGCTCTTCCTTAGGGGCTGCTGCTGTCAGGGAGGGGCTGCTGGGCTTGATGGACCCTCCTGTGAAGGGGTGTTCATAGGTTGTTATGGAGCTTAAAATGAGAGGACCAAGGAGCCACTGTTGATGGAGCTATTAAAAAAGCACAAACTGCTGAAAGGGATTTCAGGCTGTGCCTAGCAAGTAGGAACAGGGAAGTGTTTGCCCAGTTGTACAAGGCTCATTAAAACTATCGTATGTGTTTTGGTTACCTGTCATCAGAAGATCTATTTAAACTTGGAGAGTTGTAAAGAAGGATGAGTAATTGCATGGTGTGCCTCCATACCTCCCTGTTACAGGACTGATTGGGATTTACTTGCTTTTGTAGCAAAATAAAGATGTTTACTTTTTAAGAAGACGTTGAGGGTTCAAATATGACAATAGACAGAATAGAACATAATAATATGGATAGAAAATCAAGTGGACTTCAGTGTGTCTTGAGTATGTTTAGACTCAAGAGTCTCAGAGAGATGAGTGAAATTCTAGAAGGGCTTTCCAAACACAGCTGGGACACAAAACCACTGTTTTTTCAAGATGAAGTTTATGGGAGGGATGAGATTATTGAGTGGAAGCGCATCTGCAGTTCTCAGTAACAGCTTGCAATACCGGGAGCTGCGTGCCCAATTTGTGGGTGTCCCCAAGCTTTGAAGGAAACAGACTTGAACTATCTGTCAGTTATATTTACTGTTGTACAGTAATGCTGTATTTAATTATTTCTCTGCCTTGGGACTTCGCAAGTCACCTCAGGAGTCCAGGAGGACCTTTTTGCCTCGATGCTTACTTGATTTCTGGAATGTTTCCCTTCCTCCAATGTAGTTGGACTGGTCTTGTAGGGTCTTTCGGATGTTTTCATGTAATATATTCAGCCACCTCAGAGTGCTACAACATCAGTCATATCCTCCCCTTACCTCCTCCACTTTTCCTGTCATGTACTATAATTTTTGGACTTTCCAGCTCATCTCCTAAAGATCATAATTTGATCAAGGTGTGTGTGTTAGAAGAATGTTACTTTATAGCATGCAGTCAATAGAGAGGGCAGACTATGACATCCTGCGGGACACTTTGCTCTTAACATTTATTATTGCTTGCAGTTAGTGGGGATCGGTGACTCAGGTGGTCCTTTCCAAGCCTGTGTTCTGGTGCACACACTGAATTCATTAGCTGGATTCAAAGCCTATGCACTTAGCATTTATCTGAAAGTAGTTGAAGAGCTGTCTTCCCTCAGAGGATAAACCTCTCACATCTGCACTTCCACTCCTGCCAACTCAGGAAGCACACAACTGGCGTTGGAGTGCACAGGCATACGTGAGGCACAGTGAGATGGCGGTGCAGAAGCTGAACTGCAATGCCAGCAGTAAATCTGGTGCTACCTTAACAAGGACAACAGAAACAATAATACATGCAGTTCTGTGCATAATCTATCAGCTATGTATAGATTACAGTGGCTCTGTAGAGCTACGGTTAAAACATAGAAATTAAACACGTGGAGTGAAGACCTGCTTGGAACATATCTGCACTTGCTGTCATCTCCTATGGCAAACCATAATAATAGTAAAGATACAGTATACTAATAGTGAAGTTATAGTAAAGATATTCAGCGTTGGGCAACAAATCTTCAGGCTTGTACTTGTAGAAACCCATGCTGCCGTATTTTTACTGATACAGTTAGCAGTGGAAGCTAGAGATAAATTAGTATTGCTTATCCACAGTCTGCTGATACCTTCATGTTGCTCTGTGGATGTCCCTGGATGAATAAATCCTTCTAACAGAAAGGTGCATCATAGCTCTTTGATGCAGCCGGCTCAATTTACGTTCACAACACAATAATGTTAGGTATGTTAGGATCAAAAATATTTGGAGCTATATACAGCATAGATGCTAGAAGTCTCAGAGTATATTCTGTCATTTTAAAGCATCTTAATTATATAAATAATGTTGTGGAGATGTCTTACTCTAGTAAAAGAGTTAGATGAAAGAATAAAAAAGGCAGATTAAAAGAAGGTTATGAATATGAGACCCCTAGTCATCTGATCTAACACATTTTCATAGACTTGGTTTTTAAAACAGATTTAGAGAGGTGGAAAATATGTCCCTATCCTGAGGTCCGTCGTTGCAAATAGTGTTAACATTTGTGTCAGGACTGAAAAAGTCAAGAAGACTTGAAACTAATGTTTTATTTTTTACAATGAAAGGAAGCTCTGATATTATGAGTTGATTCTGGGGATTTTAAAAACAAACAGAAAACTGTACACACATAGTAAGATGAAAAATTGTGTCACTGTTAGCTTACATATAATAGGACCCTAAGGAACAGATGTTCTGAGAGAACAGATATCCATTAGAATATGATTGAAGGAGAAGATTTTGAAATGTAGCCAGGACCTACAGATGGAAACTTTAAATAAATAAATAAAAATCAACTTAAAAGTAGCCAATATAAATAATGCAGGGAATGCATAATATGTTCTCGATTGTTCAAACCAGCAAACAAACATACCTCTGCATTCTGAACAATTTGCAACTAATGGAGCAGCTTTGCAATGAGGTTAGTTGAAAGGGAATCGGAGCCAGCCAGCCTCCTGGGCATTTGCAAAAGTAATGTCAGTAAAGAGCAAAGGCTTTCATTTGCAGAATTCGTTTTTTGAACAAGAGCTTTCTTCCTCTCTGGTACTGTAACAAAAATTAATTTGGGAATGCTCCATCCTAGATGAATCCTTGCCTATTTTGAAGGTAAATACAGGAGAAAGGAGAGGGAGGGGATGTAAAGGACATTGCATGTATGAGTGCGTATATGAAGTGATAAAAGATGGGTAAAAGTAGAAAGAGTCATCCCAGAAACAGCTTCAGCTACAGAATACCACTAACTTTATTCTTTTTACAGAATCATCCTGAAGATACACATTTTTCTGTTCTGTTATCAATGTAGTGCCCAGGTTGCGTGGCACGTCCACCACTAGCCTGGCGGTCCGCTATTCTCAGCCAAGGACGTTGTACCTTAACAAAGGAAGTTTCATTGGCAGAGTAACATGAAAAAAGACAGTCTCCTTTTGAGAGTGGCCCCTACAATAGTCCGCTCACTCACAGGTAACATCATCGGCAGCAGAGAACAGGGCAAATGCTTTGCTAAAAAAGTCACACATCAAAATAGTTTGGGGGATTGTTCATTTTAAGAAACCAACAGCAAAACTCAGGAAAATATTAATGTCCGAGCAACAACTGATACAGTTTTCCCCTAGAAAGAAAACACACACTGGCAGCTAGCGTTGATTTAATTGTGCTGATTGTGAAATAGAAAATGGTAAACTCATTAGCAGAAGCTTGTGTGTCAAAATTGCCTGCTGGTCTGCTATATGAAGAGAAAGAATTTAGCATTGGATACCAAGAACCAGAAGCCTTGTGTGAGGACAGATAAAATTGTGGTTTTCCCAGCGAATACAACTACCCTTCTTTTGAACATGAATGTAACTTCCCAGTTTTTGTGTAGCATTCTTCCACAGAAGAGAGATTATTTTCAAATGGTTTTCACAGTGAAATTATAAAATACTCCAGTAGCTGAAAAATGGTCTAACTATCTCTAATCATGTTACCTTCGGAGCTGTCCATCTCTTAATTTTAGACGAGGGGCATGCCTGTTGCCACCATTAGCTGTAAATCTAGTCCGTAGCCCCTTCCACGTGAAATCCTCAAAGCATTCGTGCACTAGCAGCATTTCCAATTAGCAAAACCTGGCATCCCCAAACTTCATCAGCTTAGCTCCTGACCCAGGAGCACCTTGTGGGTTCAGTAACGAATGTAATCTGCTTTCCTGGTGTGGACTGCATTCCTGAACCCTAGTTCTTGTCTTTTAGCTGCCATGCTCTGAAGCAGCAGCCCAGGTGGCCCTTGCCGTCCCAGTGACCATGGGGCATATCCTGCCTCACTCTGAGTACGTACTTGTAGCCTGACCAAGTTCTTAAAATGTAGCCAGGCGATGCTAACCTTAATGGTGCTTCCAACTCTAATCCCAATTTAACTTGGTGGCTTCTTTCACCTCTCCTCCTATATATAGTCAGGTAGGCTACCTTCATATGAGATTCCTTCCCTGATTATAATCTTTCCCTTTTTTATAAACAGTATATCCACAGGAAGGCATAGAAGTCATTTGCATAATAGCATTATGGTATTTCTGTACTATTTTCCATTCCCTTAATACCTTGCTTGTTTTTTTGCATCACAGCTGTGCAGTTATACATTACCAAGAAAATATCTATATACGTTGATTCTCTGCTCTCACATATTATTCTAGGAGTAAAGTACTGAAATTAGAGAAACTGATTTAGAAATCCATGTTATTAAATAAATGTTTACTGATAAACGTTCTGATAGGGTTTTGATGCAAGAGTGAAGTTGCTGGCGAACGTATGTCATAAACCAAAGAATTAACATTAATTAACAGAGAAGGGAGCGGACTTTGCATTTCCATATGCTAAAAAACAGTGCGAAATGAAGAAATTATTTTAAACAACATGCAGCTCATTTGTGAAACCTCGTATATAGTGAATTTGTCTGGCTTTTTAAAAACGGTTTCCATATTACTGTGAAAAAAAATTACCATGCATAATTGAACTAACTTGATTTTACAAGTCTGTGGGGCCAGATGGGATCC
>NW_009203777.1:0-1574 GCF_000690835.1 Fulmarus glacialis
GTTGGGGTGATGGGGAGGGTGACGGGACACACGGGGAAGGGGACGAGGGGACATCTTACCTCAGCGATGGCCACGTTGGTGGTGTCGGGGGCTGCGGTGACGCTCCTGAGGCTCTTGCTGTCCCCCCCGCACACGTCACCCATGGGGACACATCACCCATGGGAACACGTCACCCATGGGGACCCATCACCCATGGGGACCCACCAACCTGTGGATCTTCTCCCAGGGTAGAGCCTGGCCCTGGGGGAGACCTCAGGCCATGGGGACATGTCACCCATCGGGACACATCACCCACGGGAACACGTCACCCATGGGGACACATCACCCATGGGAACACGTCACCCATGGGGACCCATCACCCATGGGGACCCACCAACCTGTGGATCTTCTCCCAGGGTAGAGCCTGGCCCTGGGGGAGACCTCAGGCCATGGGGACATGTCACCCATCGGGACACATCACCCACGGGAACACGTCACCCATGGGGACACATCACCCATGGGAACACGTCACCCATGGGGACCCATCACCCATGGGGACCCACCAACCTGTGGATCTTCTCCCAGGGTAGAGCCTGGCCCTGGGGGAGACCTCAGGCCATGGGGACATGTCACCCATCGGGACACATCACCGATGGGGACCCATCAGCCTGTAGGTCACCTCCCAAGGCAGATCTTGGTCACAGGGACACTGGAGACACGTCACCCATGGGGACATGTCACCCATGGGGACCTAACAGTCCATAAGTCTCCTCCCCAAGGTCACCTTGGCTATATGGAAGACACCAGGCCATGGGGACCCATCACCCATGGGGACGTGTCACCCATGGGATCCCACTAGCCCACGGTTCTCCTTCCAAGGCCAAGACTGACCATGGGGCAGACGTCAGGCCACAGGATCTTCTTTCCAGCCACCTCCGGGGTCACTGAGTCCCTGAGCCAACGTGGCCACCAGCGGGGTGTCCCCACCCCCACCAGGACCCCCCATCCCTCACCTGCTTGTTGCTTTGGGTGTTGATGAAGGTCAAGTCCTCCATGGTGAGGATGATCTTATTGGGTCCCTTCATCAGCTGGGCCTGCTGGATGCGGCGCCTACGGGGAGGGGACACGGAAGCTTGTTGGGTCCCCCCAGGGACCCTGTACCTCCCCAAAGTGTCCCCACCTTGAGCCCCACAGCACCCCATGAGGTGGTGGCACCCACCTGATGAAGCAGGCGAGGGCAGCCCCTGCCGCGACGAGGGCGGAGATGAGGACAAACATGAGGAGGACGAAGGTGGCGTCCACCCCTGTGCCGGAGAGAGGAAGGGGGTGAAGGGGGGGCGTGGCCCAGAGGAGCCACCCAGGACCTCCCATGGTGGGCCACGGTCACCCAGGAATCCAAGGCCACCCATGGCCACCTGAGACCGCTTATGGTCATGGATGCCCACTGTGGTCACCCGTGGCCACCTCCGGTCAGCCATGGCCATTGATGACTGCTTAGGGTCACGGATGCACACCGTGGTCACTCGTGGTCACCTAGGGTCAGCAGTGGCCACCTATGGTCAGCCATGGCCACCGATGACTGCTTATGGTCATGG
>NW_009203778.1:0-1877 GCF_000690835.1 Fulmarus glacialis
TTCTATGATTCTATGATTCTATGAAATGACAATGTTCATACATCTGTCAGTCGCTGTTCACTGCTGACATTCTGAGCATGTCTGCCATCCTCCAAGAAATCCAGGTCTGTTAGCCTTATTTCATGTACTAATTTTCTGTAATACTTCACTATGTAGTACAACCCTCTGTGGCAAAGCAGCAATAACTATCCACAGTAATCCCTTTTGATTATTCTCTGGGTATGTATTTATGATTGCTTCCTGCAGCTGACAGAAAAGGATGGGCTTTCATCTAACATAGTTTAAATTAACTTACAGATCAATCATGTCACTAAAACCTACTGACAAAAAAATTGTTCACATTGCAATATCATTCTTTTCTGTACAAAGAAGTTTGTTAAGGGCAGTTAATGAAGCCAAAAAATGTCAAATATTAACAGAAAGGGGAAGGCTACAATCCTTTATTTGTTCTTAAACATGTATGAAGAGGTCATAAAACAAAGCAAGGCTATTAATGTCTCAAATAATCATTTGGCAGGAAATTCTGTAAGCTCCTTAAAATATCGTCCTTGTGAATTATTTGTGACATTTTTCAAAATGGTCCTTTTCTGTTCTCATTTTCTACACCTATCAATTGACCGCTACAAGGCAAGGCATTTTTTATTACTATACTCATCCAGGAAAAAGGGGAAAAAAATTAGTGATAGACCTTCAGAGAAACAGAAAGCAGCAATACTTTGTGTCAGTCCATTTGAGAGCAGATGAATAAAAAGACAGTAAAACCAAGTTGGTAATGTTGCCCAACTAATACATTATGCCAACCACAACTTTATTCAGGATTAGTTAATGTAGCTTTCACATAGCTTCTGGGAGTTTCAATGTACCCATTTTCCTTTCTACTGTAGAAGATGAATCAGCAAAATCTCTCTTAAGCTCCCACCATCAGTATGGTAAATTTTGGTGCAGTTTCTGCCTTTAACAGTGAATCTGAATTCTAGACTAATAACAACATTTTTTTAGCTGTTCTATTTTTTGCATGGTAGTGCTGGTGCAATATGTCCAGAATACTGGGCTCCTCTTTTCCCCACTTTTTTTCAATACTGCTTTGTAGCCAAACTGGAGAGAGGTAGACTGGATGGGTGAACTACAAAGTCAGTGAAAAACTGACTGGATCACCTGGCTCAAATTGTTGCAGTTATCGCTTAAAAATCCAATTGCTGGCTGGTTATGAGCAGTGTTCCTCAAAGGCCAATACCATGTATGATACTGTGTAATATCTTCATCGACAACCTGGACAGTGGGTTGGAAAGCACACTCATCAATGTCATTCATAACACCAGAGCAAGGGTCCAGGTGATACAATGGAGGGTGGGACTGCTAATTCAGGGAGACCACAACAGATTAAATGAATAGAATGAGGGGAACCTCACAAATCTCAGCAAAGACAAATGCAAAGTCCTGCACCTGGGCCACAGCAGTCCCATACAATATAGGCTGTGCACTCACTGCAGAGAAAGCAGCTCTGCAGAAAATGACCTTGGAGTCCTGGTGAACAAATGAAAAAAAAAAGTATATGTATATACGTGTGTGTGTATATATGTGTGTGTGTGTGTATGTATATATCTGTATATATGTATATGTTTGTATTTAAAATGAGCACATTTACATTTTTAAGTCTAAATGTACGAGTTTCAGTGCCTTTGTCTATCCCTATTCCCCACTAACGTATTCAACGCCACTAGTCCTCTCTCCCTCATCCTTTTACCTAGTCTTTCTATCACATTATATCCTGTTCTGTTGTAAAATATGCACCCAATACTACTGGACCACAGCCTTTCACCCCATGCCACCTATGACAGCTACATAAAACTTCTTTCCCTTAAGTTCACAATAATCAT
>NW_009203778.1:1888-13655 GCF_000690835.1 Fulmarus glacialis
CCTACCGCCTAGACTATCTTTATTCTTCAGCCCAGTCTGCAGAAGCTGAATACTTGAGTTTTGGCCATCATGATCAACACCAGCTGTGGTCGGTTAGCCTTGGTAAACACCCAAACTCCCACAGTTCCTGTCAGAAAAAATTTGCTCCAGCATGGGTTCTGCATGGGCTGGAGGGAATATCTGCCATGGAGCATCTCCTCCCCCTCCTTTTCTGGCCTTGTTGTTCGCAGGAGTGTTTCTCACGCTTTTTTCCCCCTCCTTCTTTGCCTGTCTGTTTTTTTCTGCCCTTTCTTAAATATGTTTTCATGGAGGTGCCACCAGCTTGGCTGATGGGCTGAGCGGTGAGTGCTGCCGTGGGTCCGTTGGAGTCAGCCAGAACCAGCTGTGCTTGCACGGGGCAACCCCTGGCCTTTTCTCACAGAGGCCCCCCTGCAGCTCCCCCTGCTACCAAACCTTTGCCACCTACACCCAATACACCAGTATATGAAGAAAATTCAGCTAATCATTCTGGCTGTTATCTGGACTCAGCAAAAGATTACTTTCATGTGGGATATTTAAAATAATGTTAAAGAGGAATTTAAATACAAATTAAAACAACCCTTGCAATAAAGAGGTGAAAAAGACAATAAATCAAAGGAAAGGAAAATTAATCCTGTTGCTCCAAGGCACATTAATTTCTTAGTGAAAAAATTCTCAAATGCATTGTAGCCTACAGGAATTCAGGCCTGGCTGATTCTTAAAAGTTAGGAAAGTGCTGATCATTTTGCTGACAAGGAACAAGTCTGACTCATCAGACTTGATGGACTTGTACAGAGGGCTTGATGTTATCTAGACCTGGCATGTGGAACTTCTTATTTACAGATCAACAAGGTAGTACATAAGTAGGAAGTCTGACATCCTTAAGTCTTGAGTCACTGTGCACTGACAGCTTGTGGCCAGGTTGTAAATCAAGTTAAATAAAACTAAACTAATCCAGCATCAAGAAAAGCATTGATTAACTTGGTAAGTAGTGTAGTCCTTCTATTCTCTTTTGCTGACTGATTTTGGATAAAACCTGAGTCAGAAACTGGGCTACCTTCATCTAGAATCATAGAATCATTAAGGTTGGAAAAGACCTCTAAGATCATCAAGTCCAACCATCAACCCAACACCACCATGCCCACTAAACCGTGTCCCGAAGTGCCTCATCTACACGTCTTTTAAATACTTCCAGGGATGGTGACTCAACCACTTCCCTGGGCAGCCTGTTCAAGGCCTGACCACTCTTTCAGTAAAGAAATTTTTCCTAGTGTCCAATCTAAACCTCCCTTGGCGCAACTTGAGGCCATTTCCTCTCGTCTTATCGCTAGTTACTTGGCAGAAGAGACCAACCCCCACCTCGCTACAACCGCCTTTCAGGTATGCCATAAATCTTTAAAGAATTTAATATAAGCCTTTCATAGGATTGTATAGCAAGGATGGAAGTGCACAGAAAAAGCTATTGATTAATGGCTGTGACAGCAAGACCTATAATGGCTATTGACAACTCTCTGGAAGTACTTAACGTTGCACACAATGACAAAGTAAAATTGTGTTGATAAAGTAGTTGTTCTCAACAAAACAAGGGGAGGACAGACAGAAAGATAAGGTATTAATTACCTCTAAGCCAAAGACAAGTGTGGAAAAAATATCTCTAAAAGTAATAGTTATTATTTAACAAGGTAAATTCATGTGCAAACGTTATTTTGTGGTTTTATAAACAATGGTCTGAGTGTTTTGGTTCTATACAAGCTGTATCATCCTTCTAAAGTTGTAGAATATTGTTTTCCACTGGGGACTAAATGTGGTGATTTTTTGTCAAATGTGGTCATGGATAAACTTAATTCATCATAACATCATATCATCAGCAAGTTTATACCTAAAAAATAATTATTTTAAGACCAAACTTCTTCAAGAAGCTCTTCTGTCTTCTTATACATACAGTACACTGCTAAACAATACTAAGAATGGAAATTGTAAGTTAAACATATTGCTTCCTCCTGAAAACAAATTTCTTCTTAAAAATGAAATCTAATATCTTTCCTTACAGTGGAAATGTTGTACTGAATAGAAAAGGAGAGCAGAATACAAGACCTTACTTTATTCCCTTATATCTATGCAAATTCCTATTAGTGTCAATGGGAGAACTGCAAGAATAATGAATCGAGAATAAATCCTATCATGAACAATTTAAAAATATTATTTTGAGCTAATATACTCTGGAAAGAGAAAATCTTCCTGGCAGCCTTTCAGAAGTCCAAGAAACTGCAGTTATACCACTCCTGCTATGTTTCAGTTGCTTGACATGCCTTTTTACTATGCTTAACTGACAGTAATGTTCATAGGGAAAGTGGCAGGAAATCCACTAGATTGAAATTCACATCTCCAGGGCAGAAAGAACATCAACACTGTCAGTGCAAGTGCTATTTTCTTTGCCAGTTTGATGTGAAATCTAGGTAGGCCACATCTCCTTAGGAGGCAGAACGCACAACGTGAACAGCACTAGGAAGCAGATGAGAACCACTATAATTTCATTTACAGTCAAAAGAGCCATCGCTTACTGCCAACGAACGCATTAAGGACCCAGTTCTGCTCTGCCTGTTCAGTGCACAGACTGAGGCCAGGGCTAGTTGGAAACAAGGGTGTGACTAGCACAGGTACCACGAATATACAAGATAAGAAGTGACAGGTACCCCGCCCCCAGCTTCCGGCAGAAGTCCTGCCCCCCTCCCAGCAGCTATTTGCCCTGAAAGTCACTCCCCTCTTCCAGTCACGTGGTCTGTTGTGATTGGCTGGCAGGACCAGACACCTGCTACCAGTTTAACAGGAAGTACATCAGACCCGGAAGGCCTTTCCCCTGTATACACAGGGGACTGCCATTTTGTTTCAGCCATCATTTGAGGTCAAGGTACCTCCATTTTATGGCAGGCAGCTGTCACTTTGTTAAACATCGTGCTGCTCTATGATTGGCTGATGACCATTTCTTGACACCATCATACCCACATGTTCTCAGGCAGCCCTGTGATTGGCTACCTGCTTCCTTTGGATCAGAAGTGCTCAGGTATATACACCTATATACAATACATACAACATATACATATATATTATACAGAAAGGAGTGTACAAGTATGTAAAAATACGTATTTATTTATGCATAGATACACCATTTACATATATATACAAGTTTATATATGTATAAATAATGGGGTTTTTATATATATATACACACACTATAGAAATTAAATATATATAGCCATAAAAACATAGGTACAAAATGGCTAAAACATTCTTAATAAGAGCTAATGAAATTAATCTTTGAAGTTAGAATATGAATAGAAAGTAATTAAACAAAAGTAAAAGACCGGTTTGAGGTCCTCAGTTTACCAGGCTGCAGAACAAGCCATGGCACGTCTGGGGTGTGGGAACTTCAAGAGGGCGGACAGGTGCCAAAAGGGGATGGCGGACAGGGGGCAAGGACAAGTTGGAACATGCCCAAGAGCTACTGACCCCTTCTAGGAGAGCACCAAGGAGCCCTTGGCACAAAACCTGTCACTTGCAAAGAAGAGTCCAGTCCAGTGAGCTGGAGTGAGAGGCCCCTGCATAATGTTCCAGCCCAACAGGATGACCGTGAAGTATTACTGGGGTAGACTTGGGGCTTTCCATGGTGCTGCAAGACACAGGCAACGGTGTGTGTGGAAATGGAAAACCAAAACAAAATGCCAAATACAAAGAACATGTACATAGGGACAATAAGGAAAAGACACAAAGGGAATCCCGAAAAAAGACCACTTTCTTTTGCTTTCTTTTGGTATTTGCACTGATGTGTACTTCAAGCTTAAAAATCTCATGTAGATGGACTGGGCGGGACAGTGAAGAGATTGATCATCAAGCTGGTCTCCAGTGCCATAATAATAAACAAACTGTACACTCTGTGGTTACAATTCACTACATAATCTTTTGTTTCCAAAAGATCTGACTATGCAAATACAAATATCCATAAAGAATCAAAATGCATATCTTTTGCCCTTGGATCAAAACTGTCTGAATAAAACTTAACGTTCCCGGGTTTTTATGATGGAAATAAAATTTATCCAGAATGACTAAAGTTACAAGCTGTTCAGGGGCTCTAACCTGCCTAATATATGTCTGATTCAAAGAATGGAAAGCAACATGATCTAAAGCAAATTTAGGGAGCTAGTCGAGAATCCATGTGCCAAGATACCAATAAGTTCTTTCATTTCACAGTGTAACACCCTAGAACTGGGTGGGATCTTTCTTGGTTAGATTTATACTACCTAGAGTCCAACAGTGAAGACTCTTGCTTTTCATGATTGGAGAAGTCTTTTGTAAACTGCGACACCTACTCCCACTTGATTTGCAATGGAGAGCATCTGGCTTATATCTGAAATAATAATTATCTTCTTCTGACACATTTATGAGTTTTCCCTTCATTAATTTTTATCTGGGAAATATTCACTGCTATGGTAGGGTAGTTTTAGAACAAACACCTGGTTTTTACAACTCTTATCAGAAATTTGCAAGGTTTCAGGCAGGGAACAGCTTAAACTTAATGAAGTGAAAAGCTTAACCCTTTGGGCCTTCTTTTGAAGTGATACCCTTTCCAGTAGCTTTGAAGGGTAATTTTTTCCTTTACTCCATATATGTTGTTCTCCCTCAGTGACTCATAGCTCACAAGATGCCATTACCTTCTGCAAACCAGAAGTAGCAGAAAGTGAAGTATAGAACGGAAGTCATTGTAAGACCTGAAAGATCTGAAACCTTTGACAGGATTCAAAATTTATTCCTGATTCATTGTCTTTCCAAGTGCAAAAACAGAGTGAATTTACTGCCTTTGCATTCCCCTGTGGCCAAACCTCTATACATTTCTCTGTATGCCTGTTAATAACCTCTTTCAAGGAAACCTTGAAATGTGCTAGTATTTATTTCTTTTTCAGATGGTTCACAACATCTGGCAGCAACCATTAAAGGCGTCTAGGCTACCTTCCTTAAGTCAGTAAAAAGTACTATGTGAAAAATGCAGAATAATTATTCTGTGAGCAGAACAGAATTTGAAAAAAATATTTATCAGCTCATAAGATATATAAAATAGCAGACAAATTTCTTTTGAAAGTGTAGTAGGAACAATCTGAAGCTGATTAGATAAAATATTTTTTTACTTCAACCACCTTGTAAAATATACTGAGACGGCAGTCTCTCCTAAACAGAGAATCCTTGACCAATAAAACTACAGAACATCATATTAAATTTATATAAGGTCTAATGCATACAGCTTCATAACACAGCCAAATCATGATAGTATTCAGCATATGACTTACTTCCCATATTTATTACACACATAAATATATATTGTTTCATGCAAAAAAAAAAAAAATCTACGGAAAAAAGACTGTTGAGTTTTTAAAGTCAAACATTCATTGTCAGACTTAAAGTATAAACCACAAAAAACCTTGGTATTTGAGGAAGGACTGAAAACTCCGTTTAACTGTCTTAGTGATAAAACTTAGGCTTTCATCATCTCTGAGTCACGGTGCAGAGATCCCTCTGAGAGCTGGAAGAGATTTTGTGTATTCAGTTTTGATCAACTCAACCTGTTTTTTACTTCAAGTTATGTTTGGTTAATATTTCTTAATGTAGCTGAAAGTTTTTGTTTTGACATTTTCAAATTACAAGTTTCAACTTCTGATTTCAAAATATTTCTTTCCAAAACTTAACTATGAAAGTCTCATGAAAAAGTAATGGCTGTCTTCGCTCGCATGCACACTGCTAATCAATTTAGCTTGCACGAGGAACTGCAGCTCTGGCATTTGCTAACCTTTCTGTACTTACTTTTGATATTACCTGAACATTTTAATTTTTAGAACACATTTTCTATGTTTCTTATGAAAAAAAAAAAAAGGAAAATATAAGAAGAAAAGAAGAAGAAAAGAGCCTCCTTCATCTGTAAAGAGCCTCCTAGCTCCTGCAAGCCATCTTACACACTACCAGCATAATAAAAAAAAACCACTCCTCTATTCAGAAAGGATTCATGTAGTCCCATCCAAAGGTGCTGTCTTCCACAAAAATTTTCGTTTGAGCCTTCAGATAATAAGGTTTGCCTCTTTCCCCTCCATACCTATGTTGTTGAGTCCCAAGGTCAGAAGAGATTCTCGGTATTGCTAAATGAGAGTGAAATTTCACCCAGATACAAGAAGTCTATGTGTGGATGAATAGCTTGAAAAATCTCTTAGCTTTTAAAAAAGTGTGCTGTTCCCTACTGTGACCTACTTGACTTAGTTTGCAAAAGAAAAAAAGACACCTATTACCTATTATGCATGAAATGCACAATACAAGCACACAACTTTCAGGAATTAAAAAAATGTAAAATCTTTATGTTTTATTAGTTCTTCAATTTAATACACAGGGCATGTAAAATAGTTCATTTTCAAAAGCATACCACAATGAGAACAAAGATTAGAACAGCTTGATGTCATAAATGTAAGTTCCTAGATTCATCTGTGAACAGAAAAATTTCCTCTTAAGAGATCAGATCTTTACACCAAAAATTGTAGAGCTGCATACGTAAAAAATCCACTTTTTTATCTGTCTCAGTTGCTGCCACTGGACTTGCTTTTAATTGTCATCTTGCTTCACCTAAGTAAGTACTCCAAACAGAAACACAAGATCCTACTCAAGGTAACATCAGATGGCATTTATTAAGTTGCTTTTCTTATGAAAAAAAGGGCTTATGTGATATTTGGTTTATCCCCAGCTAATGATTTTCAAAGATGCTATCTTATTCAACCAAATCTTGCAGAGATCTTGAATACTTCAAGAACTATATAGGATCTTACGGAAATTTGTGCCATTTTAATTTATTTATGTACATTTTATTAAACCTTTGAACTAATCATTTGGCCACTTTGAATTGAAACATAAGTTGATGATTTCATGCTACAACTCCACCTGCTTATTTTTTAATACCGGGAATTTACAAAAAACCTCCCTTATGTTTGGACTCACTGTGAACTAGCTACTTTGTATATTTGTTCTTAATTTAAAATGATGTAAAACAGATTTTTAAAGAATTTCAACATATGCACTTCATTGTTTTGATCATATATGTTTATGTTTTGTAAGATGCTCATGGATAATTATGGAAAAAACCATAATCAAATTTACTCAAAAATTCAATTTTTACTCTGTTAGATTGTCTCACTTGTAGAAGCAAAGACAAAGATACATTTGTGACAATCAAAAAATCTGAACCTCAGAAAACACTGATTTCTACCTGAAATAGCAGTGTTCACAGCTTGATTAACTGAATGAGCTAGTATTATTCCATAATTTCATTGCTCTTCGCAAATCTTTGTTTATACATAAAACAATAACCTTCTGAAGTTAAGAAGATGGTCAAGCTCCATAAAGTAGTTTTAATAAAAATCAAATCATAAAAGTTTGATTACTTCTCTTGCTCTCTTTCATCTTTCTCTTTTCATGAAAATAGGTTGGAGACAGTCGTGCGTATGTCTTCTCTGCTACATCAGGTGAAAACATTGGAGAAGATAGTGCAATTATCAGTTAACTATGCCCTGTAACACAATACTGTCATGAAGGCTCAGACACCACACTCGGTACCTGAGCTTATACAAAGTGGTACCAACAGTAATAAGTCAACACTGAGACAGGTTTCAACCAAAGAACCTGTTCCCAGGATCCAGGTTAGACTTACAAAGCCCTCACCAAAGCTTATCATGCTCAGGCTATCTGTAGTTGACCTAACTAGATTAAATCTAGCTCAGCTAAGTTTATGAACAAGCCAACGTTGCAGGCTGTAGTACAGAGAGACTCAAACTACTCTTAGAAGAGACAGCTTTGCAAGAGTTGCATTTCTTACAGATTAATGTATGTAACACAGTGGGTCACAACCAAACACACAGACACTAGATCTCTGTACGAACTTTGTTTAGGGAGGGATGAGAGGAGGATGCAAACAGAGTAAATATGTTGGAGCTACCAATATTTACCAAGCTACCTTAGCAAATGCAAAGGGAGACAAAGAGGCTAGAAAGTGCAGGGTGCAAGTTACAGGTTCAGAGACTTTTCCTACCCAGGTGTCTTGGTAAGCTCTATTTATATTAAATTTTTACAGACCACTAGAAACACATTTTTACACTTCTGTTGTCATTATGTTATCATTAAGACAGAGGCAAGTATTACAAATCAAAATCTAAGATAATTAGGTATGTGGGGTGTCATAACAACTGCATTTTATTCTTCTTTTAAGTAGCATACAATTTAGGAACTTTTGTGAATGTTAACCGTTGCACTCCTGACAACACAATAACCTTTTCCTGTTGACATATTGAATCTACATCATCTTAGTCAATAAAAACTGAACAGTTGGTCTCCATTTCCACTTTAGTTACTGCATTTGAAAACTTCAGAGGTTTTCCTGTTGGAGTTTTATAGGAAGGAAACAAAAGCCTGAAGTGGTTTGTATCAAATGCTTCCTTACCATTCTCTCAACATAGGTCAGCACAGTGACACTCAGCTGCGCATAACTGAAGCCGCATATCAACAGAAATAAAAACATGTTCCAGAGCACAATTACTGAAATTATAAACTTTGTTTTAAACAGATCCACTCAATTTTGTTCATAAAATGCCTTTTGTTTTTGATTAGACTGTTTTTTTCTTTCATTTTCGTTGTGATTCACTACTTAACAGTTTAGAAACAAAATTCTCCTTTGTTCACACACCATCTGAAAAGTGAGATTTTTCAGAAACGCTGAGTGTTGACCCAACTGTGTCTATTCATGTCAATATGAGCCTTACTTCTGACTCTGGTGGAGTGGAGTTTTTTATATGTATTGTTTGCTTTTCCTTCTAATTGGAGTTCTTTCAAAAAAGGCAGAAAGTTTCCATGTTGGAAACGAGGTTGGGAAGAATGAATTCAACCATATCTGGGCACTTCAGCACTGGCAAAAGTAAAGAATTAGCAGCTAGGACTAGTGGTAGTGCACATTCTCTGTGCCAAGAAATAGCATTACAAATAGTAAAGTGTAGTCTATTGAATATTACACTGATTTCCTGACCTGAGACTGCCAGAGATTCTGCAGGTGATTAGCAAGTCTTCTTTGCCTACTTTCCTGACCATCTTTTGCCTTTGCCATATAAAGACTAACTTTCCAAAGCCAGTATTCCTTTTGTACAGCAGTAAAGTGTCCAACACAATGCAAGTCCGGTTTCACTTTGAAACTTGTAGAGACCACTGTAATACAAATAAATTATATTAAGTGGCAAAAAATATAGACATGTTCAAAGGTCAGCAGAGGAAGTAATGGAAAAAAAGAAGTTGAGAAATTATAACAATTCTGTTGTTAATAATTTCCATATTGAATTCAACGGAAAAAATACTTTAGTAGGTAATTTGTGTTAAAGCTGATGAGGAAAACACCACATGAATGTTTTTCTGAGAGAAAATGTATTTTTCTCAAAATGGAAATTTTCTGTAAGATTTCATTTTGGGGAAAAAATTACTTTCCATCTGAAAATGAAATTAAATATTACATTTTTAATAAGTTCAACCTATAATTGGAATATTTTTCATAGCTGAAAAGACCCAAAGGGTTCAATTTGAACCGGTTCAAACCCAATGAATTATATCTCCCAACCACATTGCTTTACAAGTATTGGGCTTTGGCTATGTATAGACTCCTCGCCTTGAAGATTTACATGTCCCAGAGTACACTGGAATATACACAATTAAAAGAAAGACAGGCACTTGCATACCTTGTAACAATTCTGCTTAACCTGTTGTGTGTATACCTTTGCCTGGAGTTAAGAAAACCTAGATTCAAGTCTCTCCTCAGTCTGATTTGGAGAAACCTGGCATGAAGAATTGTAATGGGAATGAGGCTGAGGACAAACTTGTCTTGCATCTATCATGTTCTTGCTCAGGGTCTCTTCCATTATGCTAACTGTCAGTGTGGTTTTGCTTAAAGACAATTCTGTTTTCTCACTTCTTTAAATATCTGGTTTTGTTCTAAGGAAGAATAAAACATTTTTTGGTGCCTTAAAATTTGCTTTGTAATAGAACTATCATATTCCTTTCAATACTAATCACAGTATGTTTTGAGCTAAGAAGAAAACTATGCAACATTAGGAAATCCCATAACAATATTTACAAATAGGATAAAACTCCAGTTATATAAATCTTGCACGTTGGATATTAATTTCAGTCGCAAATATTTAAAGTGCTTTTCACTGTTTTGAAAGGTTATATACTAATCAGATTATGCTTCTCAGATTTATTTTAATCAGAGTAATTGCATTATAACTCTTGATGCTTACTTTAAACCCCAAAGAACTTGTATATCCTTTAAATTCCTTGAGAATTTTCTCATCCCTTATGAATGGAAAATACATCATTAGCAAAGAAAGCTGTTTCATAAAATCCATGGGGTGTAGAATTACTAAAAAAAATTCTGAGATATAGCTTATAAAGTATATTAAACCAAACAAAAATGTTAGATGCATGAATGATGAGGAATGAGGCTGAAGAAGTGAGGCACACAAAGAGAATACTGCATTGATATTAAATATAATTTAGTTATCTTTCTCTTATTTTTTTATGAGGACATCATGAGACGTTTAATAGGAATGAGTTTAAAGAAATAGAAATTCTCATCATCAGGTTAAAGAAATTTCAAAATGCTTAATATACTCAAGCATGGGCAGAAGGTGATGACCGTACTAGATTTCTGAAATAACTATTACATGAAATCAAAGATTCAGTAAGAAGGGTTTAAAATGTTTGTCAGGTCAGCAACACTGTTGTATGACATGGAATGACAATATAGTACCTGTATTTAAGAAACAGAATATAAGCCATCTGATTTCTATACCATAGAAGATATTAGAATGTATTATACAGCAAAGGTTCACATAAAATTAAGATAAATAGAAAAATAACATAAAATGTAATGCTGATTACATTTGAGAGAGAGTTCATGACAGACTGACTTCGTAGTTTTCTCTGAGCAAGTTACTAGCTTTCTACAGAGAGAAAATATATGATGGCTGCAGATAACTTGTGTCTATCATTTGATACTGGCCATATGGGAAACAATTAGAAAGGCAAAAATGCTGATTAATACAAAAATAATAACCTGAACAAGCAAAATGAAGAAGAGCTGTGGGGCTAAAAGAAGGTATTAATTAAACTACTAAACTTGTTAATGGTAAATAGTTTGGATGTATTTTCGGTACAGAAGAATGAAATACAGGAAAATCTGAGTAACCTTGATGAACCAAGTAATAGGGACAAGTTTTGAGTTTCCCCTCTATAAAATTCTGCTGCTCTGAATGCTTAAAGATTGATAGCACCAAGCAAGCAAGTGCTATATGTCATGTCTAGATTCCAACAAGTTTCTCAGAATAACTATTGCCCTAGCTGTTTTTCCTGCATTTCCAAATACAGCAAAATTTTTTAGAACTGATGTACAAGATGAGGCCTCATGGAGAGTTTACTTTTCCCCTTTCACTGCTGTCCTGGTTTTGGCTGGGATAGAGTTAAATTTCTTCCTAGTGCTGTGTTTTGGATTTAGTATAAGAATGTTGATAACACACTGATGTTTTCAGTTGTTGCTAAGTACCCGATAGTCAAGGACTTTTCAGCTTCTCATGCTTAGCACATGGGAGGGAGCATAGCTGTGACACCTGGCCCAGTTGGCCAACGGGGTATTCCA
>NW_009203779.1:0-3431 GCF_000690835.1 Fulmarus glacialis
CGCCCGCGCTCCCCTTCCTCATCGCCAGTCCAGACGTGTCTCTCATTACCCCTGCTTCTGTCAACAGAGCCGAGCTCCCCCGCCTTCTCATTAACGGGCATTCACCAGGAATTAAAGGGAAGGAAATTAAACCTCTATTTGTTTTCGCATCAATGTATTCCCGTTTAAAAATCTGAATGTTGACATTTGCCTGTTTGCTTTTTAAGTTGATGAAAACATGAATGATTCATAGAAACAAAGGAAAAAATAATTTCCAGCTCGGTGGGCCAAGGAACAAGTCATTCACCTGCCCGGATAGCCTGACGTTTCATTTTGGCTTTTTTTCCCCCTTGATTCGTCCCATTGCCCTGCCTTAAACCTAAAAGATTATGGGACATGGGTCATGATGGAATCAAGTAAGCCTGAGCTGGACGTTTTCAATAAGAAAAGAGACAGCAGGAAAATTAGGAGGAGCAGAGAGAGAAGGGCTGGCTGTCAAAACCTGCAGAGCCTTCTGGAAAGTTCAGGAAGGAGACCCGGGAGCGCGGCTTTGGGAGCCAAAAACGTTCTGCCAGTGCCGTCTCCTTCCTCTTTCTTTTTGTCTTCTTATTTTATTATTTTTACCCCCCGGTACCACGCCCCCCCTCCCCCCTTCTAGCTGCTTTAGATTCTTTGAATGTTTTCTCTTCAGCAGCTCATGGGCTCTTGAAGTACAAAGTCCGTCAACCACCGGTTAATGTCACCCCCGCAGCCGCCTCTGCTCCCGGGCACTGCAAGGGGCTGGATTTGGTGAGCGGCTGCTGCCGTAGCCAAAAATCAGGTTACCCGGGTCCTTGTTCTCTCCTTCCTTCGTTGTCCAGGGGGTTTGATGAAGTTCCCGCAAATTCAGGCGCTCGGCTGGAGGCTGCCCCAGTGCTCGGCTCGGAGGACGATTTCCCGTGGAGCGCCGTGGAGAGGAGAGGTTGCACGGCGAAGCGTGTGCTTCAGCTGATGCGCCGGGGTTAAAAAGTAATTAATTAGTGAGTTTATGGTGTTTTCCCATCTGAAATTAAAAACAAAAATTATGCAGAACATACAAGGTAATTAGGAAGCAGCAAGCTACAACACACCTTTAAACGAGAGCTCTAAAAAGCATGATGTTCGGGAGCAGATTTTTAATGTAACAGCTAATAAAGGCTCATGCCCTCGATCGTGTTCCTGGGAGCTTCGCCCTTCCCTTGCGGATCCAGGTAGGGCCCCAGCAACACCCAAATTTTTCATATTCTCAGTGCTTACCCGTGATCAGATTTCCCATTTAAAATCTATTAGCCAAGATGAGAAAATTGGTTCATATTTTATGTGCCTAGTTTGTTTTTTTTTTTCCCCTTGCATTTACAACTGGCCCCTGGTGTTTCATCCGCCCCCTAATGATTTAGCTGCGCAAGATGTTCCACCAATTTATTAGAGTGGAGTGCATGGAGCAGGTCATGCATATTAAACATGAAGTTTTTACTACAGTTGGTTCAATAACCTGAAAGAAAAACATTTTTTTTTTTCCTCATTTTTTACTGTGTACCAGCTGCTGCTTTTGGCAGGGCAGTTTCTCAGCCTGGCGTCCGGCGCCGCTGATGCGCTTCCCGGGGGGAGTGATGCCCGGCAGGCGAAGGGCATCCCCTCCCTGCCCGCTGCGGGGACAAACCTGTGCTGCGCGAGGCGACGTAGCGAGGTACGTATAGACACACCGTCTTTCGGGAGATGAGGCGACGGTTGGTCCCTATGTCTCTCCCTTGGCACTAAAAGCTGGAAGTCGAGGTTTTACACTGTTTTTCTTTTCAGCCAGGTCTGCGATGCCGGCAGCAGAGGTGTTTGCACGGCGTGCCGTTCCCCATTTTTCTGCCCTCACCTAAGCCCATCTGCACGGAGGCTTGAGAGTTTTCCTCGCAGGCACCTTGCCTTTTGCGTGCGTTTCCAAAGGCTCCTCGTTTCTCCGCGGGAGGTAAAGGCTCATTTTCGGAGCCATACCGAGGAAGCAGCTTCCCGGCTGGCTGGGCGATGGGTGGGGATGGCTGGGCTCCTGCCCGTGGCCCTGGATGGCCAACGGCCACCCCGGGAAGGCAGCCGGAGCTATTCGGCCACGCGGAAATATTTCCCCGTCTGGGAAACACTGGGTTTCCTGCAGCCCCAGTGATATTCAGCAGCCGCTCCAATTTCCAATTGCACTTCTGTCACCTATATCTGTCATCACCTGCTCTTACTGCTGGCGTAGAGAAAAGCTTTGGTTAGACGGGGGGGTGATTTAAACTACTTTGGTTAGGGTAGCATACAGGGCCGCTGAATGCCAGCCCGAGGCAGGGGAACCGGCATGTCCGGCACGGCTCTGCAGCCCCGACCCTGCTCCCAGCCAGCAAGCTCTCGGCCGCGGGGTTTGTTCCAACACTGCCAGCGCAATCAGGACTAATATATTCCCGAGATAAGGCCGACTAATTAACACACAGCCAATTGCTGCTGCTCTGCTTTCCCATTTCTTTCACTTGTCAAGCTCAGAGTCGTATTGTAATTGAAATTTTTTAGGAATAATTTTACAGGAGATACTGCGTTTCCTCTTTTTCAGTGCATGGGGCAGCTCATGGTCCCGCCGAGGCTCACGGCTGCTATTTGCTTCCCACCCGCACTGCAAATAGCGCGGGGGCCGTGACTGGCAGCCGGCTCGGGCAATTAGCCACAGGATGGCTGGTTCCCCTCGCAGCCAACTGAGGCAGCAGCGGAAGGGAAAGGGGAGCAAACAGCCAAAAATATGGTCTGAGCATCCTCTGCTGTAGGAGTCACAGTGCTGGACTTGTGGTCCATGGCCGCAGCGGCCGGCCAGCAGCAGTGGTGCTTGGGGGACTCCTAAATGAAATTTCTGATTATTATGGGCAGGAATTGAATTGATTAAACAATTTTAAAGACAGACCATTCTTTTTATCGCATTTCTTAATGGTTTTCCCTATTTTTCCCCCATTTTCCAGCCTGCACGGTGGAGGGCAGTGCCCCTCACAAAAGGTGGGGGGAGATGGGCATGAGAAATGGTGGTGACGCGAGCAGAGCCAAACGGATGGCGGAAGAAAACTCGTCCTCACAAAAATGCCAGCATCAACCCTGGCAGGGAGGGAAGGAGAAAGATGGCGTTTGAAGGAGGAGAACATAAAAGCCTCTGTGGGAACGGTACCTGCGGAGGAAATATTGCCCCAGAAGACAATGTTGGGGGATGCCGGAGATAATGACTCTTCTCGGCTTCATGAGCTCCACACGCACACTCTGGGTAATGACGGATCATGTTTATACTGTTGTTTCTACAGTTTTCTCTGCATTTTGTGTTTCTGTTTGCTTTCTCCCTCCCTCTCTTTCTGCTGTTATCTGTCTTCTGCTTTGATTTTAGGCTGCTCCCTCCCAAAGAAGACAGTCTGCATTCCCGCAGCAGCTGCCTCATCGCC
>NW_009203779.1:3445-5545 GCF_000690835.1 Fulmarus glacialis
CTCGCTGGGCTCTCGTAGACTCACCACATCTGCTTTGCCCACAACCTCTGGTTGTCCTTCCAGGCAGTTCATGTATGAGTAAGTTAGCCCAGGCTCGCCCTGCCTGGGTTTCAGGCGCGTTTCCGAGGCTGCCCGGCCATTCCCACCTTCGTGCTGGTTTTGCTTGTCACTGAACTCCCAGAAGTGCCGAGGGGTCCCCCCGATGCTCCAGCTCGGCTGGGTGGGGGAGACTTCGTGTGATGAATTTGCTGCAGACAAAAGCCATTTGTTTCTATCCCAGAGCTTTGTGGAAAGGGTTGGAGAAACAGGACGAAATGCTGGTTTGCTCTCCCCTCTTCACGGCAAGGCGAGGGACGGGCCCGGGGCAGCGCGGCGAGGAGGAGGCAGGACCTCGTGGTGGTGAAGTCGCCGAGGACGGTGGGTGCAGGCACCGCCGGCGCGAGGGTGTGCACGTTGTTATTTTGGTTCAGTGCCTACAATCAATACGAGCTTGCTCGGGGTAATTTTTTGTGTCTTTGGAACAGTTTATTTGGTTTCTAAAGTGCTGGTTTTCTAGAGTAATTTCTCAAGCCTTGTCCAAGCCTCTTGTCATGTCTGCGCTAAGTGAGTCTGAGGGCTATTTTCTAGTCCGCATTGTCATCTCTATTTTATTTTTTGGTTGGCTCTAAATTTACATTGAAGTGTAATTCTGGTTTGTTTTGCTGACTTGGGCATGAAAAGAAATACATTACCATCATCTGGAAACCCCTACAAGGCACTCGTCTCTCGGGCAGCCTGCTGAGCTTTGTGGGTTCTGCTTTTCTCACCCCAAGCCCTTTTTCCCCGATTTCTCTTCCCCTTCGTTGGGCTTGGGCAGTGCCCGGGGATGCGGGGAGGCAGGGATGTGGGGGTTTGGGGATGGAGGGACGCGGGGATGCGGTGTCCCCGCAGCGACGCCAGCCCTGCTGCCCCAAGCCCCTCTAAAATCAAGCAGCAATTTAAAGGGTGGCCCACGAGCGCAGGGGAAGGAAGAGAAAGCCTGATCTTTACAGATGACATTTAAGCCTGCAGAAGGCCAGTGTATTTTACCCACTGTCACATTTAAAAGGCACTGAATTCATTATACCGCTGAATAAATAATTTTTTAAAAAATGTATTTATCCGGAGAAGAGCCACCACTTTCCAGTCAAGAGCTCCTCCTGCTAGGACAAAAGCTTCCAGCTCGGGAGCGAACAATCCAGCTCCCTCCTCTCCCGCGACGCCCGCAGCTGGTGTTTGGATCCCACGCCGCCTTCCCACGGAGATGAGGAGCCGAGGCTTCGCTTGGGGGAGCGACTGGGGGCTGACACCGCACCGAAGTGCTCGCACTCCTCCACCGCCGACAGCCGCAAAGGGTTAAGGTGCTGAGATGGAGCTTGGTAAATCAGGCAGGAAAATAATCAGCTCCCCACTGAAGTGAGGAGATGCTTGGTATTTTACAGCTTCTTTCATACACTTTACAGAAACTAATGGTTACACAAATAATACCTAGGGGATGGTAACAGGCTATAAATAATTCAGGATTCTCTGGCACAGAGCTGCCGCGTGTGCAGGCTTGAGGAGCGCACGGGCACCGTGCGATGACTCGGGTCCCGGTCCTCCCGAAAGAGGCACGAGGGAACGGTGCCCTCTTATCATCCCGGCATCCCTCTCAGCAGTGTCCCCACCATTTTCCCAGCCTTTCCGGACCGGCTCAGCTTTCTGCCCTTTGCACCCACGTCACCCACTCCCCTGGCCGCTGTGGCGGTTATCGGCGATGTCCTTTGCCGATGGTGCCAGGAGAAACTGGAGGTTTCCCATCCATGGTGGGACCATGCAGCAGGCTCACCAAACCCATCGCCTTCCACGCAGGTTTGTGCGTAAGCAGCTTTGACGTCCGCCTGACCCAAAGAAATGGAAGTGTTTCTACATCTGAGCTGAGCATCTCGGAGAGCGGCTGCCTCCTGCCAGCCGTGGGTCAGGGCCAGGCACGCGCGGGGAAATGGCTCTGCCCGTCTCTGCACCAGCGCGGCAGCATTTTTCACAGGTATTTGAGATTTTTGAGAGCCGTTGTGCAGAATTCCCCGTCTGCAGGTGTAGCGG
>NW_009203780.1:0-23524 GCF_000690835.1 Fulmarus glacialis
AATTAATTAATAATTGTATTATAAATATTTCTGTTTCTTCATAGTTTCATTCACTAATCATATATTCTAATTGTAGTACATACATTAATTCTATGCCTTCATTCTTATGAATGAAATGCAAGAATAAACAGTGAAATAAAATAATTACAAAAGAAAATGCTCCAGTGGTATACAAACACTATTTATTTATTTATTTATTTGACCTGCTATGTGTGCGTTCATGGCTACAAAGAAGCCAAAGTAAGAGGATGATGATGCATTTAAACACTCCAAATTCAAGAAATAGGCAGCATTGAATTAGCTTGTGTTCCATTTATGCAGGTGCACTACAGTTGGCTGGGGTGACTTGAGGGTGTCACTGTAGAAGATGCAATGTATAGTATCCTGCTACTTTTCAGGAGGCTATCTTCCCTCCATAGGGTGTGCAGAGAATTTAGTACATACATGTAATGTGTTGATTTCGCTGCTGACTTCTTTCAGCTGAAGGTCTGGCATCTGGCATAAAAATCCATATTGCTTGGCAAGTGTTTTATTGACCAGGTTTTTCTTCTGGAAGGAACAAAGGAAGCAGATGGAAAGCTTGCAGAGCATGTTGCGTGGATGCAGAATGACGAGTGGTCAGCTGCAGCAGGAGAGCTGCCGGTGTGAGAAAAGGTGAGGTGGAAAGGTGGCCGATGCCGTCTCTGTCAGTGAGCACTATGAAAACAACCCTGAAAAGATCTTGCAGTATTACATGGTGCTCTTCTGGGAAAAATTAAAGTAGAAATCTGTCATGTTCGGCCCTACGGGTGATAAGGTACCTGCTGTGTAGTCCAAGGAGGGGTGGAAGACGTGTTGTTCTCATGCTTTCAACTACTCCTCGTATCCATCCCCAGCTGACTTGTCCAACTGCTGGCTCCTTTTCTGGGCCAATTGTGCCTGTGACCTACCCGATTAGAGGGAACCAGAATGCTAAGGGTGGAAGCTGCACTGGTTACATCAGCATTATCTCCCCCTGCACCAAGTTTGCTTCTCACAGAGAAAAATATACTTTATAGGTGGGATGCCACATAATTCTTCCTTTCCTTTATCTGCCCTCTCATCTCTATTTCAAGTGTCGTTCAGTTCTTCTTGAACTGAGGGTGAGATAACAGTGATTAGAAGACTATAATTTGATCCACGCCCAGATACTCACTCTTATCCCCTGCTTAGCAGATGACCAGTTAATGTAAGCGTGTGGGGCAAAATAAAAATGAAGTGAAAAACCTGCTTCTGATATATTTGAGGGCCTCAGAATTCTTTAATCTTCCTGCTTAGCAGATGACCATAAAGTCTTTTATAATTTATGGCTGAAACAGCAAAACATATGTGCAAATTATTGCTATTGTTATTGTTAAGCTTTATTATGTCTCCTAGTGCTGTATTGTGAATTATAAGTTATTACAAAGCTGCTATGTAAAATAATTATCTTCTTAATAAAATAATGCGCATGAGGAAGTACTGAGGATTATGTAAGTATGACCATAGGACAGGTAAGCTATTCCAGTCAGGTACTGCAGATGGTTTCTGGCACGTAAAGTTTACATGCAGCTCACAATGTGATCAAGAACCAACCTCCGAAACCTTATTTTTACACTTTGAAAACTGAGCAGGAGGAATTCTTCTCCTGTAGGCCTTTTAAAAGATTATTTTCTGTGCTTCTTCCAGCTGTGAAAAAATATTTTTGAAGGAAATGGACAATTTTTTTGGGATATACATTACGGATTTGAGAAGTATTAATTAGGAGTGGACTTATTTTTTCTGTTCTTTCAGATGCAGATGGGGATGGGGAAAGGAGGGTCTGCTGTGCGAGAAGAGATGAATTAGACTTCCAACATTGTATTTTAACCCAAATGTAATACTGGATTTCTCCACCTTCAGAAGCTTGAAGGTTTTTTTGAACACATCATTGTTCATAGAACATAGAGGTTGTAGGTTATGCTAACTGAAATTACTGCCGCTTAAACTATCTATTGCAATGTGTTGTGAAAAACATATACTTCATGTATTCATTCTGGAATGTAAGCCTGTGGAGCAAAATAAGAATGAACTGAAAAACCTCCTTCTGAAATATTTGAGGGCCTCAGAATTCTTTAATCTTCCTTTTTCTATGCTCTCTGGTTTGTTTCACAGTCATGAAATTTGTGTCTTGACATTCTCTGTGGGACTGGAAATGTTTCCTGCCTAATTTCAGAACAAAGATGTCAGATTGATGTAGGCTGTATCATTTGTCGGTGTACATTGGTATGTTCCTATTAGACTGTAGGGTTTTTTTTAGAATTGTGCTCCTGAAATTTTTTAACTCTGTTCATTTCTCTTTCTCTTCTTCCTTGGAAGGCTGCGGTTGTGCTCACGCTCACTAAAAAGTTGCAAATCCTCGTTATACCACCGTAGGCCAAGGAGAAGCAAATGGGGCCATTCTGTTGCTTCAGCCTCTGCTTTAGAGTTTTACTTCTGCTGCATCCTGTGAATTGTGATATGTAAACCTCTGTTGGCCATAAATCCCCAGTCTTGTCAGAATGCATGCAGATCATAAAAGGGAAAGGAAGTGTAGGATGCATTTTAATGTTTTTAAGCTTTGCTGAGGACATCTGGCCTGCGGTGATTTGCTTAAAAGAGGATTAATTGTAATGCAAACTCAGGAAGAATGGGGATTCTTTAATGACAAGTGTCAAGTATACAGGAAATGCATTGTTTATAGGAGCCAGTGGAATCAAAACAGAATTATAAAACCCTTCCAGGATCTCCCTGATGTTTCAAAATGCTTCAGAGAAATCCATTATATTTGGAGAATTTCCCCAGCAGGAAAAAGTTTTGTCCGCAATGTCTTCTATTTTAATAAAGGACTTATTTGAAATCCAAAGTTACAGCAAATGAAGTGAGGCTAAATTGTGTTTGCCCTACACACAGAAGTGCTTTGCAGAAATGCAGTTTTGTCAGCAGATAGACTGTTATGTGTTAAATGAGAGTGTTCGAGCCATGTAATTAAAGTTCCATGTTCCGGCTTATTTGTTGCAGATAGACATGAATATGGACCCACAACTTTATTCCTGTGGATGAACATCTGCAGCCCCACAGCCTTACTGCCTGAGGGAGGACTCACTAGCCCCGGGCATATCTACCTGGTGAGCTGTAGGCTGGTGTAGAACTATCCAAGCTAGCAGAGATCCCAGCCAGTGTGGACTTCCAATGTGGCTCCGAATGCAGCCCAGCCATTTTTTGTGAAATATGGTGCTCAGACTAATAAACCTGCCCCAGAAGAGTCTTTGGCTGTGGTCCTGAAGGTACACATGGGGACAGAGTCATAAAGTGAACGAGATCTGTGATAACGTTTTCTGAAGGGTGACACTGCACCAATTGGGTTTTCTAATAACAGCAGCACTCACTAGTTTTGAAAAGGAAATATTGAGAACAGGAAAGTGCTGATTTGAGAATAATGTGGAGGTCAGCTATTACAGTCTCGGTATGAAATAAGTATTGGATACCAATAAATAAGTGATGTTACACTCTGAAATGTTAGAAGACTTTGGATTTTTGTTCTGAGAATGTGCTTTTGTAAAACATCAGATAGGAAGGCTGTGGTATATGTTTTAAAAGAAGGCTTTATTTTTCCCCACCCCCTTTAGAATTTTTTTGAGAATATGAGGTTAAATGCCAAGGCTGTCAGGAAAGTAGTTGTGTGGTCAGGAGTGCCAGGGAGAGTCTTGTCTGGCAGCAGGAGCTGTATTTTCTAAAAGTCTATGTATGAAGGAATTCAGGAGAGCCAAGTTCCCTTTTTTTTTTTTTTCCCATTTCTGTAACTAACTGCTTGTGAGACCTAGAGCAATAAGCAAATAAAATTGTCAGTTCCGTAAGACAAAATCCCCTAAAGGCAGAAGGAGAGGGACCAAATGTTTCTACTTGGTAGTAATTTTTGTTGGATTGCTTGTTTCTTTAGGTTTAGGCTTGCTTCCAAACAAAACATAAATTTAAGATGACAAATGAAAAGAAAATTGAAATAGTAAAAAATTTTCAATCATTTGAGATTTTTTTTTTTAGGAAATTAACTGCATGAATTTACTACAAATTCGTGAATCACATCAGCTGATAAAAATTAAGCAAAATATTTTAACTGAGTCTACTGTGACCTTTCCAAGTCACTTCACTTTTCGCTGTCTCCTTTTATGTGTACATAAAGCAGCACAAACGTATGTTCCAGCTAAAAAGAGGGACACATACAGAGCTTGTGTGTGGTAAAAGTATTCCATGCTTTGCCTGCTCTTCTGACAACCTTATACTCATCTTGTGCTTTTGTGCCACGTGCTTTTTGAGAGAAGCATCCTGTTGCCATCAGAGGAGGAGCACCTGCCTCGCTGGGGCTGGGACCCCCTCCGGGGCTGCCTCGCTGGGGCCGGGACCCCCTCCGGGGCAGAGCCGGACCCTGCCCGGGCACCGCGGGGACAGCCCCTTACAGCCACCGTGTGCGGGTGCCCAGTCCTGCACTCCCGGCACTAGCTCCAGCGCGGTTAATTGGGCTCTAAAATATGGACCTCTCTTGTCCCACATGAGCGTAAGAAATATTCAGTAACAGCAGAGAATATAACATCCATATTTATATTTAAGAAATTGGTTGGTTTTCATGTACAGAAAACGGCTTATGAAGGTATTTCATTATAACTTCATTACCTGAGCTTTAAGCTTCCAAACAGGGAGCAGATAGTATGGGTAGTGAATAAACAGCAGTGACCTTTTGGCTTGGACTGTATAGGTTGGCTGTCCCATTATTTATGGTTTTGTGCCAAACATCAGAAATTTCCACGGGATCGCAGCAGCCCCTCTGGAGCAGGATCCTGCATCCTCTCCGGTTCAGCTCTCCATTTTTCAGAGATTTTGTCTCTGAGGAGCATGTGGCGTTACCGAAAAAGAGGAATCTCTGATTTACTCCCTTCATATCTGTTTCTCATCAACCTATTTGTTTGCAGGGTGGAAAGCCATATTGCTCCCAAGAAGCAGTGCTGGATGCTGAAAAGAAATAATAATCACCTCACTCAAAAGAAGTGCATCCCCTCATTTTAACTGTGTATAAGACTGGGTTCAGTGAAAAGATCCAAATCTCTCCTTTTAAGGCACATTTTGCATCGTGTCTCTTTAAAACCTCCCTTCCACTTCCACAATCAGCTAATTACAATTAAAAATAATGGAGGGGGTCATTCTCAGCAGTTGCTAATGGCAGCTAATCCATTACAGGAGGGGAAGTAAAGAAGTGCCTCATCAAACTGATACAGGAAAGAGCTTTTGAAGAGTCAGATCATAATTGTCCAGACTAGAATTTGGCTATGATGGTGTATTTAGCACCCCTAATCTTATAAGAAGAGCTATGGGATCCTTAGTAACCACGTGAGTGGTTAGGAATTTGGTTTGATATCTTTTTCAAAAGAAGCTAAAAAAAAAAAAAGAAAAAGGAAGGAAGATGTGGGTACCTGGCAGTGCATCACTAAATCGGTTGCATTCACTGCATGTTTTCTCACTTTCTCAGGAGCACCTGCTCGGGATCCTTTTCATTGTCACAATTTTTCTGCTGACCAAGCTGCAGAATTATTATCAGCACACTTGCAGATGGCTTACTTGAAGGTGGCTGATAAATCCTGAGCAGAGATTTAATTGGACACTTGGATAGCACAGCCTTCTTGCAATTCACTTGTATTTATTATCTTGATTGCAACTGCATTGTGACACCAGTTCCCAACAAGACTCTTTTCTTGCTGTTGGGGTTTTCTGGGTGCTGGTCTTCCGTGGAGGAGGGTCTAAGTGGGTGTTAAGACACGTTGTGCTTTCTGGTGTTTGGGAGCAACGAGCGGCTGTGGGAACTGTGTATGCTTCTGTCCTTGAGGGTCGGTGCCAGCCGTAGGCAGCTGGCTACGTTGAGCCATCTGGTCCTCACTGCGTTGAAGGCTCCCATGTGCCCCGAGAAAGCCCCATCCCCAAAACACATTGCACAAAGACAGCCTCTACCCAAAGTATCTAGAGTTGCAGTGAAGTGGAAGGCGCTACAGATGGTCCAAAAAATGGTGGCAGGGGAAGAAGAAAGAAACAATAAGCTCCTCTATTTCTGGAGGCAGCTGCTGGACCTGGGCAGTGGTGGCAGCCCCTGTGTTATCTATGATGCACCGTAAGCTTCCACTGTCGGATTTGCAAAAGCAGCCTGCCTCAGGCTTCCCGCATTTACTGCTGTTTACAGGCACCCGATTGTTTCACTCTTTGTGGGTTTCCCCTAAGCTGCTTAATGTTCAACTGCACCTGTTTTTTTGAAGCATGGAAAAGCATTGCTGTTTGCTGGGAAGGGCTGAGAGAGGACCTCATCATCCTCACCGCTTGAAATCTCATGAGGTCCCTTTCCGTAGCCATGTTTTTTTTCCTCTATCCCATAGAAAGGATTACATTATGATAATATTAAGACTGAATGCTGACGCAAGCTGAAATCGGGAATCGCTGAAGTTAAAGCTGTGTACACTGACTTAATGCTGCTTCTCTGTGGGTAGTCTTTGGCTACGCAGCCTGATAGGACAGCATTTCTATTTTGCCTCTGCCCCCCAGGTAATCAATCAGCTCCCTACCACCTTTAATAATTGCCATTAATTTTTCAGGCCCTCAGAAGTGGTGGGGGAGAGGTTTCCCCCTGCTGTATGAAAGGGGGCAGCTGAGCAGGGGGTGGGTCAGCAGGAGCTGATGCTTCACCTGCTCCACCCTGTGTGTAGCTCAATGGCTTTTGGCTAAAATGCCATTCAGAGACCTGGCCTTTCTTCTCCTGTGCTTTCCTGAGGCTGGGCCAACAGCAGAAAGCAATGCCCCTTTGAGTGGCCCAGTTATGCTGATGGGTTTATTGTAGGTAACAGAGACAAGCCCCCTCCTGCCACCTCCCTTTGCTCTGAGAGGGGGGAAAACAAGGAGGCAAGCACCCATCCATAAGTACCGCTGTCTTCCCAGGGTCCTGCAGAGTTTATCCATGCTGCAAGGCAAGATGGCCTCGTTCCATCGCACGGGCTCATCCCAGCGAGTCTGACTCAGGTTAGTGACATGCTACTTTGTTTATTCTAGAGAAATGCGTATTGACCATTGGGTTAACTCTGCTGTTAAGAAGGAAATCCACAGCTTAGGGGTTATCTAGATTTATAAATGTTTTGTAACTTCCATGTGACCGAGTGCCTCAACCTAGGAAGATTGTGGATATCGTTTGGGTGTTTTATGGTACTTATACTGGATGATATATCTTGCAGGACGAGGACCAGAAATGCCATTTGAAATATCACAAGTAGCTAAGAACGGTACTGAACTCATTTCCTTTCGCACTGCGTACTTTTTTTAAAAAATGAGAATTTGTTAATTAACAGGCTCAACGGGCCAGTCCTACTATGTGCTCCAACACACATTTGTCTCTGAATGTGAGACTTGATTTTTTTCTTATACGCTTAGACTTAAGCAGGTCAAATACTAGGCTAGGTTAAAAATGTCAACTGTTTTCCAGAGAAAATTTCTCTGCCCACACAGGAAAAAATACCTTTTTAACTTCCGATGTAAAAAACCGAAAACATCTTGATGGGTAATTTATGTTTAGACTAATGCCCCTCCTTTTTTTTGTATAGAAAGTGTGACCAGTTTTATGTACTTTGACAAAATATGTAACATGAAAGCAACTAAGTAATCTGGAAGTATCCCTCTACTTGTCTTTATAATAGCAAAGTATTTTGCTCTATAGTGGCTCTAGTTCTTCTATTTCCAACTTCTGAATATTAACTAAATTATTGTCATACTGCTACAGCTTTTCCTGTGTACTTTGGTACCTGTTACGTCAAGCAGCATGCAATCCACTGCTTGCATGCCATACGTGGGGTTGAACTTCTCATCTCTGTGGAGAAAAGGAGCATCGTTTCTCCAGTACCTCAGAGATTAAAATACTTTTTCTTACTCCTGGGAAATCAGCAGAACATGTCTCTGAATAAATGACGCATTTGCAATCTTAGATAAATGTATGAATAATCTGGGATTTTCCTCAAGATGGAATACATGTATATTCTTCACACATGTAAAGTTGTACTGTGTTTGCTGTGGGAAATGACATTTTTACCCTTGGTGGCATTCATGGAGATAAGAGGCTCAATTCTGTTATACAAATAGCCTAATAAGAAAAATCATCCATTCTGCGATTACCAAAAGGGGGGTGGTGGTGTGGTGTGTAATTTACTGGCTTCTGAAAAAAAGCCAAATAGTGTTTGTTTGTTGTTGTTGGTTTGTTTTTTTTTCCCTGTGTGTGCTTATAAAGCACACTATTGTAATGAGAAAAAGTCAATCAGTGCTCCTCTCTAACTGAGCCTGACCATGACCTTGGATTTAAATCAGGGGCAACTCCGTTTGAGTCAGCACTACTATCTGAACTTAAAAGGAATTAAAAAAACAAAGCAAAACACAACCATAAAACCTTCCTTCTTCTGATCTTTAAAAGAAGTTGTTGATTTTATTGATTTCAGTTCCAAAACTCATGGGTGCTTCAGAAACTGGGGGATTCACAGCCTGTTAACTGTTTACTTGTGTCTTTTGTATTGTTTGCCTTTTTTCCCCCCTATAATAATGGCAGCGGTGGGAGAAGCTGCAGAAATCTTTCTATGAAATTTAAAATTTTCACTAAAATCTTCATCAGGATTTCAGTAAAACTTAAAAAACATTCTCTCTCTTTGGCATGTCTCCTGATGAGACCAGACATGTGGATAGACTTTCCTTGACAGTGAGGCTTGCCCTTGGTGGTCAGTATGGGAAGAGGCAGTCTCAGGGGTGAAGGGGCTGGAAGGGCTCTGCCCTGCTTGTAGGGTGTCTGCCCCACGTGAGAGCCTGCTCCAGCTGAACCCTCCATCACAGCTTACTAAAAACTGGTGAACCTATGATAAATAACTAAAAAAGTAAAATGGATGTGTCTGCTGTTCTGCAGTGAGATGTGTGGTAACTGCTGCCCACAACAAGGTGTTGGTAAACTCTGCTTGCCTGCCTTACATTTGAATACGCTATGGGAAAAGTCCATGGATAATAATATTTAAAAATCTGCCTTGCTTGCCCTCAATCAACAGCGTAAAATGGCCATTTCATTTCTGGGACTTATACTTACTGAGTTGCTTAAAAATGGCAATTCATATGTTCTTATAATGTCATATTTGTGTAATATTGCACATATTTGTGAAGTGCTTTGCTTTAAAATTCCACGGTAACTGCTCTCAGAGATGTTAGTGCAGTGTATGAAGATCACTGTGGGTTCGGTGTGGTGGTTTGGGGTTTTTTTTTTGTTTGCATGTTTGTTTTTAAACTATATCTTAATTGGAACTATTTTTTTGCCAGAAAATTTTCTCTTTTTAACATCATGTGCCATAGGAGTTAAAAGTAGATTTTACAGCTATAGAAAATTATATCTGTTATACTTTCAATTGCCACAGAGTGGCAATATTTTAGAAAACGTTATACGAGTCTGCTGACAATATCGTTGGACCCCAGCAGTGGGCTGATGGTGGAAGGTTACCCTGTAAGCCTCTCTGTACTCCACATAATTCAGCGTGGCAGGGACAAGCACCCGTGTCAAGGAATCCCCTAAGATGCTGCGGCAGAGAATTGCAGTGGTTGAGGGTGGGGACAGGGTAGAGGAATTTAATTATATTTTTAAAAATTCTCATAGTCTTTGTAACTGGGATGGGAGAAACCAACATTGCTGCTCTCTGAGCTCTTCATGTTCTTTTCCTAATATTTAGGATTTAGGGGATCCCTGTTGTGGTTTTTTTTTTGGTTTGTTTCGGTTTTTTTTTTTTTCTTTCTGTTTTGTTTTTTTCCCCTGTGTCCTACTCAATGTAATAATTTTATGTAGGGAGAATCAGAACTGTGCTTTTCTGAAGCTGAATAATGGGCAGAATTGCATACTCTACCTGTTTCTCTCACTGTTTCTCTCATGTTTACATCCAAATATTCTGTAATGCAAAAATAATATATCATATTAAGATTCTCAATTGCAATAAGGCTGTTTAGCATCTTCTAACATTATTGTCTATGCTTGACAAGTAAAGTAATAATCTAGATTCACTCAGATACTGTCTTAAACTCTCAGTGCACTGTGCAGTCATGCCTGTTTGAAGCTTTACTCTGATAAATGCATGTGAAGAAACACATATCAACATAATTTCTCAGATTTGCCGCATCTGAAAAAGACCAGAGATAGGGCACAGCCAAAACCCTGGATCCAGCTGGCTTCAAGTTTTGTCAGAGTCTTGTAGCTCAGGCAGCTATCTCAGTATTTCCTCAGTATCCAGATTCCCTTGCAGAATTATTGAATATTTAAATGTTAAGGTAAAAAATAAAATTAATTATTTGGATTTTGGCTCATCCCTGGAATTATGTTTTGACATTATGCCCTGTAATTGTTGAATGTCAGTTGTATAGCAGGTCCTTAAGTATAATGGAACTGGAATTCCGAGTTTATGGAAACATGATATTTAGGAAAAGTTTTTACTGATTAGTACACACTGCTGCCCCATGGAATGACATACAGCTGTGGATGTATAAAAATCAAAGGTAACCTTTCCTTTTCCCTGGACCTGGTCCCTTTTCCTTCCTCTCTTGCCTTCCTTTTTTTTCCTTCCTCTTTTTGAGGTGGAGCTCAGGCTCTGCAAACATGTCTGCCCTGGCCCCACTCTCTCCATCAGGTCCTCAATACATATTGGTCAGGACCCTGGGATAACTGAGCAAACTGTCAGGTATGAAATGGAGCCCTAAGGGGAGACTAATAAAGTGTGAAGGTACTGAGCATGTCTATGTGTACAGGAGTAGCTGCTTATGCATTTTGTCCCCTGCAGAACTGCTGTGGAGTAACAAAGGCAAAAAAAGGAGAGGGCGAGGTGTGGCATTAGCAAGTGCTGCTGTGAAGCTGCTGCAGTGCTTCTGCCTATAAAAGAAGTAAAAATAAAGTTCAGGAGAACCAAACTGAAGCTTTTTTCCAGCCATATTCCTCCACTTCTTTACCCTAATAAATAAGGGAATGAAGGATTAGAGGACTTCAAACTTGTTTTCAGTGGTGTGGAAGATTTGCACAATGCTTAGCTTTATTTTAACCCACAAACAAGGTCCAGGGGGACATTATGGCTACAGCTGTGAAGATTTATACTGTCATTGCCAATTTTTGTAGCACTTGGTGAATAGGTTGTACGTCCATACACTGGTGTACTTTTATTCCATCTGTATGAAGTAGTCTAGTGTACGTCCTTGCCCCATCCCTCTAATTTCAGAGGCACATCTCTGAATGTTCCTCCCAACCCATGGACTAACCCGAGCAATAGGAATGAATAGGCGTGTCCCACCAATTCAGTGATACTCTTTTTAAATCTTACCAAGTTTGCACAGACATACTTTAGCAACTATTAGTTTCCGATGACATTCCTATTCCTTAGGGGATCTTAAATTCATTGAAGGGTTTTCCTTACTCACTGTAGAATAATAAGCAATAGAGTTATCTTTGATACCAATTTCATTAATTGTGCTGCAAGACACTAATTTATTCAGAAGGCTACCACTAATACTACATGCGCACTGTATCGCTTATAGCTAGTCTAATTTGATGTGCTGTACTTGTATTGATTTTTACTTTAGCAAAATACAGTCAGACAATAATGCATGGATTTGGAAAAGCTTTATAGTTCATAAACATTGGCACATTCATATTTGACTTTGTCAGCAAAGGAAAATTAGATCAAACAAGGTGCAATGATGCATTTGTTGCTTTGGGAGCCTCTAGTTCAGAACTTGACATTGATAAACTGTTATAATTAATTCTCGCCATTTAATGACATGGTATACACTATCAGCAAAAATGAGCTTTGATGTCAACATATGATATTGACCATCTTCCTATATTAATTAGAACATGCCTTGATGGAGTCTTTCCTTATATACGACCAAAAGGGAAATGTAGTGAATTTTGCTTATGTGCCTAACCAACAATGTGCGTCGAGACATTTCGTGCATGCTTACCCAGAGCAACACTTACCCAGAGTCAGAGAATGTTTCTCAGTGATAAAGCAGAAGGAATTGGGAAAGTGAACTTCTTGGCTCTATTCCTGGATTTGTTATTGAGTGAGGCAAGTCATTAAACACAGCTTGACTCCAGCTTACCTATCTGTTTAATGGAGATAGTAATATTTTCCTGTTATGGAGAAAGATTTTAAGGCTTAATTAATTAATATTGTGGAGCTCTTTGCCATACTCAAATGAAAGTCAAAATATTGCTTGGCATAGGTTAAAGTGTATGAAAACAAAGTGTAATCTGATAGTGCTTTAATTTTATGCATTTTTACTGACAATTAAAATAATTTGATTGCACTGATGCTAACATTCAAATACTTCAGGGTTATTGGAGAGCTCGTACTAAAAATGAGTGCCATAGTAGTTTACAGACTTGCATGTAAAATGCTAAGAGTAGCTGGTTATCAACGCTGTTCTCATTTGATGATTTTATTTTGCTTTACAAGTGCAGAGAAAGTGCCAGAAAAATCAAAAATTGCAGGATGTTTTGACGTTAACAGACACTAATAAGTGGTACTCAGTGGAGCTGCAGAATGATGTGATTAAGTAGGTCAGCTTACTTAAAAGAATAGTAAAAAAAAATAAGGCTAAAACAGGGGTGCAAATGGGTAGAAAGCATGAAATCCACAAAAGACAGCAATATTGGTACAGCTGTGCCCAGGTAATGCACTGGTAACCACAAAAGAGAAATACTGTTAATGAAAAACAGACAGTCTGGCAAAAGAGGGTATCTAAGATATGTGTGTTGGATGCCTACAGCACTGTATATGGGGCGGAGCACCAAAAGCAAGTACTTCATCAGCTGATGGTGATTGATCTCAAGACCTCAAACTGCTATGCTTCCGCCCGGTGCCAGATCAGGCTGTTGGAATGCCTGCGTCTCATTTGAAGTCTGGATGAAATTTGAATGTGTTGCTACTAGTCAACGGTTTTGCTTAGTCCTCAGGCTATCTGCCAGACCCTTGCTTGATCGCGTTTTTTGGGTGAGGACTCTATAATAATAAGCATCAAGTTAAATGTCCACCTGTGTTTATTCTGCATGGATAATGATCTTAGTAAGTTTTCAATTCACTTCCATTACCATTTGATCTCCTTTCTTAAAAATATTTTCCAACATTATTAAGTCCATTCCAGTGAAAAGAACACAACTATCCTTGGTTTCTTCGATGTTGACTCTGCTTGTGAGACTCTTGGAAGAAAAGAGACGTTTTCAGGCTCAGTTGAGCCTTTGTGGCTCCACAGTCCAGTACTCTTTTCCTATCATTACAACAATGAACTTGTTGCCAGCACAGTAACCAGCTCCTCCTTTCTGATTCCTCTCGTGCTGACTACTGGAATCAATATTGTACTTCAAAATGATGAGATACCTTCATTCAGGTTAGATGGATCAGTGCCATGAGGATGATAGACAGAAATCTTGCAGATAAGTCTCCGAGTCTTAGCATGCACTGAAATTTATCCTGAAAATCTGTGTTTTCTGTGTTTTCATCTGTGTATTGTCTGTCTTTTTAGTTTCATCCTCTTTTCCACAGGAATTTCAGTTGACCTCATTATGTTTTTTTTTTTCTGGCACAGTCAGATTTTTGTAATAAAATGTGTTGCCATATATGAACAGGATCCCATTTGTAATTTCTGTCAAATGTAATTACTTTGATGGCAATGCATTCAAATCCACCTTGGTATTAGAACATTACTTGTTTCACTCGGTGATGGGACAGAAACTGAAGAGTTTTTTTTAATACGCATCCTTTCACAAGGGCTTTCATGGTCAAACATTTGCAACAAGGCTTACTTAAAATTATGTCTCGCTGTTCTGAACCCCTGCATGTATCTGTACCTTTCTGCTAACCATTTATATGTGCTACTGAAATCATGGAGTCCTCTTAATTTCAAGCTGCCCAAAGGTCAACAAGATCCCCAAAGTTAGAAGCAGGCCTGGGAAATTCCTGGGAGCAAATATCTAAGATAAGTCTCCGAGTCTTATCATGCACTGAAATTTATCCTGAAAATCTGTGTTTTCTGTGTTTTCATCTGTGTATTGTCTGTCTTTTTAGTTTCATCCTCTTTTCCACAGGAATTTCAGTTGACTTCATTATGGGTTTTTTTTCTGGCACAGTCAGATTTTTGTAATAAAATGTGTTGCCATATATGAACAGGATCCCATTTGTCATTTCTGTCAAATGTAATTACTTTGATGGCAATGCATTCAAATCCACCTCGATATTAGAACATTACTTGTTTCACTCGGTGATGGGACAGAAACTGAAGAGTTTTTTTAATACGCATCCTTTCACAAGGGCTTTCATGGTCAAACATTTGCAACAAGGCTTACTTAAAATTATGTCTCGCTGTTCTGAACCCCTGCATGTATCTGTACCTTTCTGCTAACCATTTATATGTGCTACTGAAATCATGGAGTCCTCTTAATTTCAAGCTGCCCAAAGGTCAACAAGATCCCCAAAGTTAGAAGCAGGCCTGGGAAATTCCTGGGAGCAAATATCTAATGAGACTTGGAGAGGGGGCATGTTGGGCTGCCCAAGACAGGATGGGTTGAAAATGAGTGTGAACCCCAAAGCTGAAGTATTCCTGGCAAACATGAATTATTTTCAGCCTGACCTTGTGAATTCCATGGACTGAGTTCTTAACTCTTTCACACTGAATAAATGGTATTTTCTCCTATAAACTATTCCATTGACTTGAGTAGGTGTTTGTTACAGGAATGCGATGCTCTAGTGGAGTAACCCGTTGTTAGAAAACAGTCACGGCACTTCTCACATTTCAAATGGGGAATTTCACATTTTCCACTTCCTTTGCTGAATAAAAGATGTAAGGTATATCAGATCTCATGAGCATCACCCTTTATTAGTTGCTTCTGGTTACATTCAGGTTCTGAGAATTACTGTACCAAGGTGCCTTTGTTTTCAGTGGGTTTTAGCCCCATGTGTGCATTTGGATCATGTCAGCTAGCAGTCTACTTCAGAGCACGCACAGCCTGCGTAAAGCTCCACTTTTAATTATTGCAGCTGAAGCTATTATGCTTGTAAACACATTACCTCTGTTAAAGTCCCCATAATGTCATTTTGATGTTTTCTACACTATCGATCTACCTCCTGCTTTGTGTGGGTTTCCTAAGCTGACAGAAAATGTCAGAGCTGTCTTGCCCAAAAGCATTGGACCACTCCAGCCATTTCGTAGCTGCCTCCAGTTTTACAAGGCATTCAGCATGTACTTGAACAGCTCTGTAGATGCTTGTTTGATGTGTAATGTGCAGCCTCCCAGGGCTCCAGAGTTTTACCCCAAGCTGATGTCAAGGTTCTACTCTATGATATGGAAATGCCGAGGTAATTTCATGCTTTGTAAAGCTCTATGAATATTTTTAATTATGACAAAAATGCCATGGAAATGAAGATTGTTCTGGGTTTTATTGTTGCATGTAGTTTTGTATGACTCTAATTTCATAGCAATTTAGTTTGTTTGGCACTTTGAGATTAGTGGGTTGTCTGGAAGCATAAGAAAGTGAACCCCATATTTGTCATGGATTTGATAACCTTGGCTAAGCTAATGCAGGGACTCTTCTGCAGAATGCTAGCAGTGCTGGATTTTTTTTTTCTTTCCTGCCACCCCCATTGGAGACTGACAGTTTCTAGGCTCTGAAATGCCTCTGAAGCACAAGCTTTGCCCACACTACCTCAGTAGACTTCAATGCTACCCTGTAAGGACTGTGTGGGTCAGGGCAGGAGACAATATGTTAGTTAGCCTTTGTGTCAGCTCAAACTTTGGTTTCTCTTCAGAAACTGTGGGAGTTTTTCCTTATAAAATCCTTTCTGCCTTTTAGTAGACTCAGAACATCAGATGGTTTCCTTTAGGACTGAATAAAAAACCCTAGTTTACTAAGTTGATACCTGGGGCATAGCTTTTGGTGTGCTACCACTGAGACAGGGTAAGGACACCAACAGGAGTGTGCTTCATGGGGAGAGGACAGGCACTTGGCTTCTCCCTCAACTGTCCCCAACAGTCAGGGGACTGTCACTGCAATGACCGCTCATCCTCTGCCCTCCTCCAGCATTAGTCAACTGTGTTGATTGAAAACACATACTGGTTTTGGCCATGGTGAAGCAACTAACAGCCCAGGCAGAGCTGTCACCTGTGGAGTCATCCCCTTGATGTTGCTCAATGGCCGGTGGTGTATGTGAAGCTGCCTGGCATCCTCCTGGTGGGGCTGGGTGGAGAGTGAACGCCCATACAGGCAGGCACTGCTGGCCCAAGGGGCAAGAAGGTTGCGGATGTGCTCAGGGGACTTGTGCTCATCCCATCTGAGACTTCAGCTGCTCTGTTGGAGAAAGAGACGTTGGCGCTGATTTCGGCTAAAGGCAGCAGCTAAGGGCTCTGCTTCTCCTAATTCACTCAGACGGCATGGCTACCTGACTGACTTGCTCAGGTCTGCTAGCTTTCTTCTGATTTAAGGGGTTGTTGAAGACATCAGGGAAGGGATAGCAAACCATGGTCTTAGAAAGAGCTGGGTATGAAAATATGCTATATGAACTGTGAAAGAGTATTTCTAGAGGTGAAAGTCTTTAAAAAAAAGAAAAAACAAACTAACAGTTTGCTGACTCATCGTATCAATCTCTATTAAATTACTTTCCAAAAAATAAGTGCGGCATCCTTTGTTTACTGAAGTCAATAATGCAACTCCCATTAGTCTGAGAGCGTGTAAAGTTCATCATTGATGTATTTGACATATTAATGGGCTAATTTATGTAAACTGGAGAGACCGTATGTGTTTCTTCAGAGATGATCAAGAAAAAGGGAAGCAGGCTATTTTTAATTAAGACTTTGCAAGTAGGTGTGTAGTGGGTCTGAAAAATGGAGGGGGAATTCTGTAGGGATGTTCTAACACTTATGTATTTGAAAAAGCTTTTGTTTACCTTCCTACTGTTGGACATTTTTCCAAATACTCTGCAACGAGCCGACGTATAATGTGCAGAAAGGCAAAAATGAAAAAAAAAAAAGTCCTACATCATCCTGTCCTTTGTGTTTAACACTCCTTCTGACCCCTGAGATCTTGAAATGTTAAAGACTGAATTTAAAAAGAAAACATCATTGCCTTACCTGATAAATCTACAGATTTTTTTCCTACTTCTATATAATACATAAAATTCTCTTAAATCTTGCTAACCTGCTTTCCTCAGTGATTTCTGCAGCTGAAATTAGAACACCTGACAGTGCCAATAATGTATTTGCTGAATCTTGCCTTTTCTCTCTTCTCTGAATGAAATTCGCCCCCTAGGAAGTAAATTGTTTGTGAATGAAATGGGATTTTTATGAATATATTTATGATTTGAAGCGATCTGACCCATTCTTACATAGCTGCAGGCCCATTTTCCACACTGGGTTGCTTTTGAAATTGTTTACTCTGAGTACTCAGTAATTGGCGTGATTAATCAAACGGTGTGACTGATTGCTTTAGTCGCGTGTTGTTGCCTGATTGATTGGCTGGGGTTTTCATGAAGCGGAGGGAAGATGCTGGGTCCTTTCTTTAAGCAGAGCATCTCACTGCAAAGCAGTGAGGAAGAGCGCGGTGGGAAGGTGGCCAGGGCTGAGAGCAGTATCCCACCAGGCTGGGTCGGGGCTACCGCCCCCATCCACAGGTACCCCAGGCAGAAGGGCGACAGCACGGATCCTACTGCTGTGGGCATACAGGCAGGGAGCCGGTAAAATAACAGGGCACTGCAGCTCACCGCATGAAGCTGTTCTTTTGTCTTAATTTGGATTTCACGCTGCGGTCCATCCGTGGGTAACTTCTGCTGAGGAGAGGTAACAAATCTGACTGCAGACCTCTCAAGGCTTTCTTTTTTTTCAGTTTTGAGGTGAAACTTTGACTCTGAGGTGCTTCTGTTCATGGCCTTCTGACACTATAGAGTATATGAGCTATATGTTTCCCTCACCTGCAGAGCTAAGGGGACAGCTATTCTTTTTTCTTTGAAAAATGCTTCGATACCTGTGGTTGGGAAGTAGTACGCAGAAGCTAATATTATTATCTTTGCATAGGAAAGAAACATCACTAATGCAAAAAGGCTGCTTATTGAGGCCGTTTGGGAAATGGGAGTGAAAAGGCACTGATTTGAGGCATGCACATTTATACTGGGATATGGTAACCCCATACCACGAAGACAGAGAAAAAATTGTAGCATAGATGCCAGGGAAGAAAAGAAGGATGTTATCTGTGCAAAATTGCAGCTCCTGTTGTAAATTTCTGGGGAGAGAAATGTTTCCTGTAAGTATGACTCAGATTTCTGTGAATCAATAGAGCCTCTGAGGGTCGGAGGGAATCAGTATATTTTAGAGGTGAAAGGTACTAAGGCCGGTGGCTGACTGGGGCCAGCCAGAACCCAGTCGTTCTTCTGGATGTTTTTCCTTTTAGTATTTTGGGGGGCTAAACAGCCTGGATGGTTCTGCAATGTAAAGTACAGTTGAATTACTGAGGATTACCCCTAGAAAGATGTACCCATCTTAAACAGAAAAGATCACTTGATTCCTCCCCCCCCCCACTTTCCATCGTCTTATATGGCTGGGGAAGGTGCTAAAGACAGTCAGAAATACTCAACCTCCCTCTTTCTCCAGTGTGAGTGTGCCTTTGACCTGTTCAGATCATAGACAAAAAAGGAGAAGCCAGCTGTATCTGGAAGGAAACATACAGGCTACAATACAAAATAAGCACAGTCAGAAACCATTTTTTGAATCAGCTATATCTGCTGAGACTTGATGGACAACTATAAGAGTAAAAGAGATGGTTCCTGATAACAGGCAGGGCTGATCAAATATTTAATAGCTCACAAGAAAGGTAAACTTACATGAATATTTTTCTTGATGTAAAACTTCATTCACAGAACTTCTTGTGTTTCTCAGGCGTCCTGTAGCATCCAGATACCCTAAGACAGATAAATAAAAGTTGCACACGCTGTTTAAATGTCAAATACCCTCATTGGCCTTTATGAGTATGTTTACTGCTTGCATTCTGCAAAAAAAAAAAACCCCAAACACAACCCAGTTCTCTCCATACATTATTTCAGTGAACGCTGCACAGTCTTAAAGGAAAGAAATATCAGACAAAATCTTTCATAGACTTATTTATGAGGAAGCGATTTAATGCCAAAGACAGACTTCTGACTTTTTTAAAGGGAAATGACCTTTTGTGGTATAGTTCACCACTTCTCTTGCATTGAAAGACTAATAAGCATCTGGAAGCTGGTCAGGTTGTACATCTGAAGTGTGTCAATCATTCTTGTTATGAAAAGACAGATCTTAAAACAAACAAACAAACAAAACCACCAAAACAAAAAATCCCAAAAAACCCCAAACAAAAAAAACAACCTGTCAACGTGTTTGTTAGGGAGACTGTTGGACATACTTTTAAAAGTCACAGGGCCTCTACTTATCAAAAAGAAAGCTAAGATAAATTTGCACTTGAACGCATAAGTGGCAACCCATGTACATTATTCTAGCCACCCTTTGCACTTGTTTTTGTTATTGTTTTATCCATTGCTGTCATTGAAATGAAAGGACTTTAGGTGAGAATATATTTAAGAGGGATCCATACTTTTTTTTCATAAAAACATTTGTCCCTGAAAAATAGCTTTGCTTCAAAAACTTCTACTTCCAGGGTCTGTCTTTTTTTTTTTTTTTTTTTTTTTTTTTTAATAAACCTCATTTCATGCCATATTTATCCAGACTTGCTGAAGCCTGTAAAGCTTCATAAAAATCTGGGCTTATATGGCAGTTAAGAATAAATGAATAAAGCTTTTTCCCCTAGGCCAGGCAAACTTGGTAGATCTGACTGAGTGTTGCTTCGGGGTTTTGAGGGACAAGGGAAGAATTTACTGTAAACCTGAAATTAAGTCCATGCTACAAGCAGGAACACTTCTACAAACATTTGAAACCACAAAACATCTTGATTTTTATTTTTCTCTAATAATCTAGGATGATATATGGTAATTAATGGTGGTTCAGTTAGGACGTTACATTCATTAAATCACTGGTTACAAGCAACCACGATTGTTTTAATTCATCAGGTCATTAAATTAAAGGTAAAGCTCTAGTGTTGTCACTAGCACAACCTTCAAGTAGTTGATGAGCTACCTGAGAAGCTCTTGACAAAGTGTGTTTGATGTCGAGTCCTGCTTGTAGGTGGTGCTCTTAAAATGCAAGAGGATTTTCTTTTAACGATTTTTGTCGTCTGGTGATCTGTGTCCTATAATACCTTGAAATATCTTTATCATGTTCCTGCATACTGCACATCACAAAATAATTCATCCCCAGATTTTACAGTAAATCTAGTGAGCACAGGCAGGACTCTGGGAACTTCATCTATATCATAATACCCTGTTATGCACCTTGCTGTCAGGTCCCTCTGTTCCAAATTCTCCACTTCACCATAATTCTGCCAGGTGGATTTAAAGAGAACCAGAGTCCCTTAAAACTGCTCTGATACCACTGCAGCCCAGCGTACATCATAGCCCAAGAAAAATTAGGATGCCTTCCAAGTATATGCGTAGAACAGATTCCTAGGGAAAAATGAGAAATGCTTATAATGCAACACGCTCTGGCCATATATCCATGCCATAATGCCACATATGACCTTCGATAAATTCTGGGAAAAGATGGCAGGGATTCACAAGCGTCAGTCTTATGTGAGTCAAGGGAGCTTGCTGGTGGAGTGAAGGACTCCCTGTTCAGTTAGCTGCTTTGTATTGCAGGAGCTCCACAAATGCAAAGGTCAGGGCTTTGACTTAGTCCTTGCTATAGGGCCTTCTTAGTAACTGGGGATACGTTTCAGCTTGTACTGTGCCAACAAGGGGTCTTTCAGATTTCTGTAATGCAAACGTGGCGGGGGACGGAAGGGAAGCTTTAGGTCAAATCACCAAAACCACAGTATCTGATTCAGAAAAAGCCGTGTTTGACTCCAGAATGGGTTCACCATTTGAGCACTTTTTTGCTGATTTTTATTTTGTTTAGTTTTTCTCAAATGTTTGCCTGTTTTTCATTCAAATAAGCCAAATTCCAGATTAATTTGTGAGGTATGCTGCTGAGTACTTCCCTCCTTTCCTCCTGGAGTGATGTAGTGGGTTATAGAGCCCTTAGGAAACCTTTTGACTGTCGGTGTACCTTTGACCGGTGGATAGGGGCTTGAAGGACTTCAGGAGCGTCTGGAATACCCTTGTATCAGTATCTTTCACTAGCTGACCACTTGCAAACACTTACAAATTGCCCTGTTTCTTTTTCCAGGAGTAAATGGAAGGTATCTCATTGTCTTGTTATTTTTAAAGCTTTGCTGGTTTATTAATTGACTCACTGTTTTTATTGTTTAGATGCTAGAAACAAATAAGGTTGCCCTTGTTTTCATAGTTCCTTTTTTTTTTTTTTTTTTGTCTCCAGTCTGTATTTACTTTTCACACCTCCTATTCAGACAAGAAAAAATTTCTTTTGCTCCTCCTTCACGTCCTACCTTCTTGCATTCTTAAGAAATGCTTTGTATGACTTTCCAGGTTTCACCCATTGAAAAAGCCTGGAGCCAACCTCTCCAGTATGCCAATCTTTGCTAGTTAGCTTTGCTCACATTATACCTTCTTTCTCTACTTGGGTGTAGGCTTTCCTTGGCAGGAACTGTTCTACTGCCTGTGTCTCTAATACAATCCTGAGTAGTTGCTAGAAAACCCCTTTTTTTTTTTTTTTTTTAAGTTTTTTTTTAAAAAGACTCTATCTGAAGGATTTGGTTCTACTGGCAGATTGGAATCTTCCAAAGCACTGGCACTTTTTGAAAAGGTTGAGTATCGCTAGACCCCTATAATTTAAAACTGATAATTCTTGCATTCCCTTGGCTGCATTTTCCTTTCTGCAACAGCCAGACCAGAATGTTTTAATATCTTAGTCCTTTACTGAAGGTTTAATTCCAGAAATGCTTCTCACTTCTTTCAGCTGTTATTCACTTTAACTCTTTGATTCAGATAGTGTTGTTCTGAGGCTAAAATGCTACTAGAATTTTACATTTACTTTTTTTTTTCTTTTTAAGTGTCTTTAGTCTTGTTATGCCATCATCATTTTAACATCTAAATATTGTAAATGAGTGGAATATTGGAGAGGAAAGACTGCATGAAGTACAATCTTAATGTCAAAAATCATTGACTATTACAATTTAATTTACTCAATAAACAAGAAGTTCCTAGCCTAAAATTCAATCCACAGCTCTCAAGTACTGATGACAATCTTAATTTCCTAATGAAATTCACTGCTCTGTCTTTCAGATAACCTCTCTTTGTCCTAAACGTGTGTACTGAAGGAAATTTAGCTACGGTTAACCCCTTGCATACCAATTTCAGATAATGTTACAAACACCGAGTGGTGGATACCCAAGAGAGGCCTGTGTCCTTCACTGGTAGCATTGAGTAGGTCTTTTCTGTCCCCAACTTCTTATAAATGAAGATATGAATAGCATTTGCCTTCTGGAGCTCTAAATTTGGGCTTTGTGCCAGTATCTACACAGGACCTGAATTTCTCCTTCATTTTCTGGATTAATCCCCATCAAGTGTGGCAAATCATGGCTCAAGGGCCCATTTCAGTACAAAATAAGCACATTGCTCTCTGGCTTTGGCCACTTTGAAATCAAGCTTTTGTTGACTGAAGGCCCAGATTAGATGCAAATCAAAAATATGCCACGTATAAGCCAGGCAGTGCTCTGAAATGCAGATTCATTATTGTCTAATTTAGTAACGTTGTTAGAAAACAACTTTGTAATTGGTCAGTTTAAAGGACATTCCCACAGGAATGTGATAGAGTTCATCTTTCCTAAATGACTTGGAAAATTTGAAAACAAACCCTGAATCTGTTTTCAGCCACTATTTTAGTTTTTTAAGGAAAAGCGAGGTGCTGGCCCACTACTATAAGCAATGGAACCACACCTAGATCCAAAGTTGCTCTGAAGTTTAATGCCCCAGGCACAGCTTTATTACGCTTGAGACCCTATTTTGTTCAGATCGATATGGTTATAGCTCTGATAGCTGCACCAAGGATGCACCCTGATTTATACTGGTGTGAGTGAGAGTGTGGCTGGTGACAAACCAGATTCTGATGTAGTCGTCTTGTTTTGGACAGACTATTTTCATCACAGTGGTTGAATGGACACACACACACACACCGACGTATAGGTGTGTTTGGGTTTTGCTTTGGTTCCCCCTCCCCCCCTTTTTTCCTGGGGACATCATCTTAAGCAAGACTCTTGTGAAGATGAATAGCTTGCCTATCGTTAAGTTTGGAGGCGGCCCTGATCCAATTGCAGGATTGCGGGGTGGGTGGGGAAGACACGACAGAGGACGTGGCCTCAGGTTTCTCCATGTGCCCCTCTAATCACTGGGCCTGAGTATCTCGCGGGACAGGA
>NW_009203781.1:0-7228 GCF_000690835.1 Fulmarus glacialis
TCCCAGCCGGAACCAGGACAGATGGATTTAAACCCCAAATGTAGGTGCACACCATGGGTGCTTCATGGTACATTTTGCTTGTTATTAAGATAGCCAAACTTAACAGCGAACTAACACAACAGATTAGTTCCTCTACTTAGAAAAGGAACTGACTTGCATGGTTTGAGATCTACCAGCAAGATGACCCTTTGGAAAGACTGGTTTTCCTCCATATGTCTACATCTACTTACACACACAGAGATCTCCCTCTCCCTTGCTGCTCTTTTTCTGCCTCCATGTAAACAACAAGATAGATTCATACATGCATGTTAAACACATACACTTATGCTACTTGTGTTTAGTGAAACAGCTTTGCACAGTTTTGGAACTGATTAAGATAAACTTGTAAACAGTCTTGGCACTAAAGATTTAAGTAATACTTAATTAATTTGTCTCTCTGCACCCCTGTTGATTTTTGACAAATTTTTAGAACCTTGCACAAAACCTTTCAATGCTGGCTGTATTTTGGTTCTTTTTTTAATGTACGAGAAAGCTCAAATGAATCCAGCAGGCTTTTATAGTTAAAACATATGAATGTTTTTGCAAAAATTCTCTATTATGTACACCAGTGGAAACAATATGTATGTACTTTATTATATTTTTCTACATTTAGCATTCTGTAATGTAAATATGCTTACAGAAAAATCTATAGATGTTAAAGAAATAGAAAACATCAGTGTTTATTCATATTAGTATGCTGACAGGTCAAATTCATCAGAAGACTTGTTAGGTAATTCTTCAATTTCTTAGTAAACACAGTTTAAAAGATTACCTTTCCTTCAACCAGGTGCACACTCAGTTAACAGTGTTTTCCTTCTAATATGCTGCTCATCTTGCACATCAATTGAAAATCAGGATTTCCATTTAAAATTTAGGATTAAGAAAAAACATTTCATTTTCTCTTATTTTGCTCTTATTGCATGCAAGTTTAAAGTGAGGGCAGTACAAATGATATTTCACTATTTTTAAAGGTTAATCAAATGTTTTCAAATGACTTTGGTAACAAATAGGAGTATTAGCACACTTCTGTCACAGATTATTACAGTATCTTACACCTCATATTATTTAACTAGGAGATAATCAGGAGATATGTCATGAAAATTCCTATGGCCAATAAAGCAAAACCTGACACGATTCCATTTATTTGTGCAATCTTTTTAAAAAACAAAGGATCCATAGTAGAGAAGAGGCATTTATTAATTTTATTTTCAGTGTGTTATGTAAGCCTTCAAACACTTGATAAGTTTTGAAAGACACAAGTATAAACTCCTTCTTGCCCTTCTAGTCATGCATATCTTCAGAAATGTTAAAGGAAACTATTAAGATGCACAATAAGGAGAAAATATAATAAAGAATATTTTTTTTTTTTAAATAATATTGGCATGATGAAAATATGGAATCTCACTCCAAGAGAAGCTGACCTTGATTCATTTGGAAACTCTTCTTCTCAAAATGTTTTTTATTTCATCTGAAAGGTAGAACAATCAACACCTTTCTTCTTAGGAAAGTAATCAGGCATAATAACAGAACCCTACTACAGAGTTTTCTCTTAAAAGTGATGAAATATGCACAAAACCAATATTTTTCAGAACTTCAAAACTGAACAAAATAATGTGCAATAATTCATCTTTACTATTTTCTTTGAAGCAGTGGGGTGTACAGCTGTATAAAGCTGATTTTTTTGAATGAAGACATTGGAAATAACACCATTGCCCATCCTTTTTTAATTTTAAAAATCTGAAACCAATATTTTCAATATAATCTTCAAACTGTATTATAAGTAATGGCTTGGGGCAATACATATTTAGTGTCAGATGGTGCCTGCCACTCTGGTAGTATGAAGGAGATTTTAGAAGGCAGAAATGAACTTTGGGCATTTCATGTACTCAGAAAGAACTAGGGTGGAAACGAGATGTGGAACCTTTCTGAGAAAGATTCTTTTTGAGAGCTGGAAACAAATGATGCCATCAATGACATATGATGGTGTGTCTTGCCAAAAAAAAAAAAAAAAAAAAAAAATCAGTAAGAAAATATAGATTTTTTTGCAATTATTTCTCCTTCTAGCAGTAGAAAAGGTTTGTGGTGTTTGTTTGAATTGCCATAAGCTTGAATCTTTAATTCTGAATTCTTAGCAAGTTCACTGGAGCCTTATTCATTTATTGCAGATAATCTTTCTTCCAACCTGAATTTTGAGCACTGATATATAGAAGCATTGCTAGCATAAAAATAAGTATTTTTTGCAATTAATTTCTTTATTGACATTATTATCAACTTTTTGCTCTCACTGGTGTCTATAAGATCTATAAAAGAGATTCTGCTTGTTTTGTTTGTGAATAGTTACTACTTTAATACTCAAACTTTTATGTTGTAATCCCAATGATAGTAGAAAATGTGCTCATTCCCCAATATGGCATGTGGATTTTGTAGATATCAATCTGTTTTCAAGAGAACTATAATGTAAGAAACAACCATATTATATTTTTGGTATTTAATATGTTGTCTTTATCCTTCCCTTCTACTTACTCTGGCAGAGAGCTAACACCAATGGAATTGCTTGGCAAGAGTGTGACCACGATGCAAAACACTGGTATGTCTTTTTTCCTATAATACCATCTGGATCCTAATAATTTTAGCCTTTTTTCCAGGCTATTATCTTGGCATGCTTAATTGTTGGATGTTCTCTCATGGTGGATTTGCTTAAAAGGACAGCTGAGGGTCAGGCAGCTGATTTCCTCTCTTGTGTGTCCCAACATCCCTTTTTTTTGGTAGGATCTTGTGTATGAATAGCTTCTCTTCTATTCATAGGTCAAAAAGCTTTTGGGCAAAGAGTATTTCTAAGACACTTGATATCAAGGCTTTAGTTCTCTTTAACCCCCTTCATCAGAAGAAACTGTCAGTGCTATGTCTGTTATGTTTAGGAGCACCAAAAAGACAATTAAGACAATTCATTATTATACTAAGTGTTAGTGTGTATGTGTATTTTGTCATTAAATTAGTACATACTGCAAAATGCCAAATGTAGCAGATACTTCTCTAAGGAAGAGTATTCAATGTGGATATTTCTATGTCTATATTTGTTAAAGTAAAATTATAGTTTGATTCTGAAGTCTCATTTTAGTTGATGATAGACTTAAGTGCTTTCCAGTGAATTCTCTTAATGGAAATCAAATCACAGTCATCTTCACAGTAGGCCTAAAGTAATGCATTCGTTTTGCAATCTTCAATGCACATAACCTTTTCTCTGTCAGCAGCATTTCATTTTCTCTTGATCAGAAATTTTGAAGTTATTTTTTCTCAGTTGCTATTGGCATTGCTATTATTTATAGTGTCGTAACACCCACAGGTCACTGCCACAGTGTTAGGCAGTTTCAAGATACATGGTACTACATCCAGATCCGTGTTCTGAAGTATACTGGGAACTGAAAAGACAAGGAACAGGAGGCTCAAGGGATAATTGCAGACTGATGATAAACATGGACAGTGATCTTATTAACTTCCTTTTTCTCCTGGCTCCATGGAAAGCAGCACTGTGGAAAGTATGGGAAGACATTAAGTATGTCGTCTTCCATATGTGTATGCCATATATATACTTAAACATGTATTCATGTATGCATGAACATGTGAATGTGCATACATCCATATGTATATATACATATATCCACGTTATAGTCATATTTGGTAAGGTTCAGGAAAAGTACACGTATAGTTTTTCACCTCCAGGTAACGAATGGAAATCTTTCAGGAAATGATTCTTGAAATAATATTTCAAAGAAAATGGTGGGGGAGCCTCACGAAATTGTTTGTGAAAGGCATGAATTCAGTTCAGTGGAATGAATTCAAATCAGTGGATACTGTGATGGATAATAGAATAGGTATTTGTGTGTGGGAAATCAGACTCCTAGCCCTGTGACACTGTATAAATCAAGAGTTTTAATGCAGAGAATAGAAGCAAAATACTTCTACAGTGATCAGAAAGTGAAGAAAAAAAGCTTAAATTTGTTATACAAGGAAAAAAAAATATAGGTATGTATTTAGATTGACAAAGTGTAGTAAGATAACTTTAAGATTTTTTTCTTTGTTTGTTAGTAGCTAATGGATCTGAACAATGAAAGGAGCCAAAGATAAGAGGAGGTTGCAGCAACTGAAATTAGAAACCTGACCTTCATATTTGTGGGGGAAAAAAAGGATTTTTAGAAGATTATTTTGGTGCATTTTAATAGAAATAAAATTGGTCTGCTTAGGACTGATCTGGAGACAGAACAGAGTGAGCAGCAGGCACAGGCTGCTGAAACAAAGGTGAACTACAGAAATAGGGCCAACGCTCAGGAACACAGCTCGTATTGGGAAGTAGGGACAAGAAATAGAATGGACAGCTTGGGCATGTACATTGCCCGAGGTACAAAGCAGTGCAGAAGAATAAGAGCAAATGCAAGAGCTCAGCCACAATCTACTTGCTCTTTAGACAGTCAAATGACTCCAGTTTCCTGATACATCTGACTGGGGAGGGGGAAGGTGGATAAACCTAAGCTCTTACAAAGGTGACTTGTTGGGCCTTCAGTTGTTGACAGAGAGAGGCAAGAGGCATCTCCAGGGTGGATATCAAAGACAGACCAAGATTAACCTATAAAGGAAGTAAGAAAGGCCATAAGCTGATAACCTAGAAATGTAAGTGAAGGAAGAGGATGCTCCTCTGGCAAGGGGCACTAGAACAATGGAGTTGAAAGGAAAGCCAGGATTTTGTCAGTTTACCATTTGGTTACTGACAAAGACATGATACAGTGACCTGAGATGGTCACAGATGGAAGCTGAAACAATGCTAACTACTGAGATTTGTTCTAAAAAATAATTAGATTATAGCTTTCTTGACCCTCTACCTACAAAGATTGTGGCTGCATTGTGTACTGGCAATGGCCACTACTGTGGGTGTTTTTTGATTCTTAAAACCTTTTGTTATTATGGTGGTTCTTGCAGGCAGACAGTCATTAGTTGTATAAAGGTGACACCCATTCCCTGGAAAGAACTTGGGGACTATCAGCATAAGAATGATAAAGGAGCTTTATTTGGTATAAACCCTGATCTATTGAAAATACCTCTGGGTAACAGAAACTTCTTTCCTGCAGAGCCTGCAACCAACACCTTGAGGTAATTCAGCAGAGAAAACATTAAGTTCTAACAGTTACTCTGTTACTTTCACACTGTGACCCATCTGTACAGGTTTTCTGCTTGCTCTGTGAAGCTGCTTCTTTCCTTTTTACAAGTCGTTCAGTGATCTTGCAAGGATACTCGATCTAATAGTCTTTTACTTGTTTTTGCCTCCAACAAATTTCCTTCCTGTCTTTTCTCTCTCAATAAAAACAACCATCTTTCTTCCATACACAAATACACCAAAATTATCAAGCTGAAATTAAGAAAAATAGACCTTTAAGAATACAGATACTTACAAATACACATATACCTATTTTACAAGGTTGCTCTGTGACATAATTCAGCTGTGGTTATTGAAAAGGCAGATGAAAGAAATCATTAAAGTAAGTGTTGTCAAATAAACCTAAAGTTGCAAGTTTGCTTCATAAAGCCAACAGGGGGTGAAATGAGTGGATTTGTCTGAGATATTGAACAAGATGTCCCATTAAATCACAATTAATAATGTTAAGATACGAGGCTGGATGAATTACGAAATAGCTTACTGACAGTTTTATTAAAGTTGTTAATGGAGCTGTAAAATGGGCTAGTCCTAGCTCTTAAGGAGTGCCTCTTCTATCCTAATTCAATAAATTAGACAATGAGTTTCTGTGTTTCCGGAGGCTGTGGATGATGCACATACTGGTGAAGCAGACACTCTGAATAATGTAATACTTGGAAGAATTTAATTGCCTGATTAAATGGCTGTAATAAAATATCATGTGTCTTAATACAAGCAGAAGTTGAGAAATGATCTTCCCACTGAGTGCAGCACTGGTGAAACTGCTGCCAGAACAAGGAATACAACTTTATTAGCCCTGGTTCATGGAAGTTTCGCCTTCAAAAATAATGCAGGCACTGAAAAACAAGTCTTATAATCGAGGCTTATGCAGTTCAGTTGGTTTTGCTCATTAACAAAGAGAGTATTAACTTGTAGTTACTTACACAAAGGAATTATATCCCAGAGTAGGAGAAAGTGGGCTTTTAATCCAAGGGATATAAACTGAAATTAGGCAACTGCAATCTGGAACAAGGTCACAGTGTCCTATTGGTGAAGGTAATTAGTACTAGAGCAGTTTGAGAAAGGTGGTGGGGGAGGTTTCTTCATCATCGCCTCTAAGAACAGTCTGAATTTTCTGAGAACTGAAGGTAAACTTGGCTTCTATGAGGAATTCTGTATCTTCTGTTATTGTTGTGGAGGCTAGACATTCTGGGGGACTTCTTTTTGTTGTTGATCCACAGACTTAGCCCTACAGTACTTCACTACTTCGCTTTGATATATTCTCTGTAAACACTCTCTGATTCTTCAAAAGAGGGAATAAAACAAAAAGAGAAAAAATATTTCTCCTAAAATCAGCTTCTGTGGATTATTCTAGTCATGCCCTTCCTTTAAAACAAGAGCTTCTGTATTGCTCTTATTCTTATAGTACTTGCAAGTCTGTTGAGATAATGATTAAAGTAAAATCTCATGTTTCAGAACTTCAGCTAGTCTTACTCTAAAGGTCAGGAAGGGCTTTTTCCTCTGCCTTGCTACGTATTTTATTTGGTTTTGACCCTCCTTCCTCTGAATATGAAAGTGGCGTGAAGGGTCCACTTTGTAACATCTGACAGACGATGGGGAATATCTGTATCTGAGATGCTGACAATTACAGCCCTAGATATCTGCTCTATCCCCCATGCACAGATATAGCAGCATCAATTATAACATAGCATTTTAAGATAAACCATCCCTAGTTTTGGTAAGCTGCAAAATGCTTTGCTCTTAACCATGGAAGTTTAAAGGCTGATTGACAAACAAGTCAGGCATCCATGTGTGGAGGGTAGAGGGGACAGCAGGGAGAGTAACCTTGTCAGCTGCCGCAGGTGAAACAGCCCCTGCTCATCAGACACCCTTCAAATCCTTGCTGGTGTGTTTTGCTCCCAGGATCTGGGTCAACTGGTTGCCAGAGTTGGGGTCAAGGAGGAATAATCTGTTAACACTCAAAGCTGACTGTATTTTATTTGGGGG
>NW_009203781.1:7259-9508 GCF_000690835.1 Fulmarus glacialis
GGGAAGAAAGCCTTTTGTTTCCATTCTCCTTTAGAGAAAAAAAAAAAAATAGTAGCAGCCAAAGTTGTTGGAATTATCCCCAAGTAATTTTTTTTTTTTTTCTTTATGTAGTCCTGGAGATAATAGGTTTGTACTTATTATTAACTCAGTATTAAAATACTACTAAATAATGGTCAATCAGAGTGAGATATCTTGTATAACAGAAAAGTCAATGACATTGCAAATTATTCACTATGTGTTCAGAATAGGCCAGATAGTACAAGTTTTTAAAACATCAGCAATAAAACCTTTTTTTGAGAGATTCATTATTATTATGCGAGGAAATACAACAAGGTGTACAAAGAATTGGGTTTGTACTACAGAAAAATATTTCCCTGTAGTCTTTCAAATGCTTTTTTGAAAGAAAAAGCCCAATTCCCTGTTTTTCCTGTCCTTTAAGTATACACTACAAGCATCTGCTCTGGTTTACTGTTCTTTCTGAAAAGAAATTAGAGATATCTCTGAACTGTTGCATTATTCAAACAAGTTTATCCAGTGTTAAATATCCTATCTAATTTCCAATTTTACTTTGAAATTACCTGTTCAAACCCAAGGATATTAATTATTCTCTTGTAAATTTGTTTTTCAGAATCAAGTATTACAGGTATCTTTGGGACCTGCAGCGGGCATCAGCTAGCACTCATTACAGCTGTTGGGAATAAATTTAAAGATTTTAAATTATAAAATGTTTGTGTTTACTGTGTTTCCAAGCTGAACTCACAGTTCTTACTAGAACCAAATCATATGGCCCAAATATATGAATGACTCATAAAATTCTGTAACAATACTCTGCATAGGCCAAGCACTATACTAGACATATTTAATCAATCCCTGATTACTTAATGGAATTCAGAGCCATTTTTTTCCCTACTGTGTTGGGAATGATAACTCCTTAATTATGTACTTACCCAATCCTCTGCATTTTAAACAACTTCATAATTAAGCATCCTCCTGATATTCAACAGATGCTCTAGTTAGGAATATTTTCATCAAATCCATAATTAGAGACTTTTAAATATGTATCCATATAAATAATTTGAATGAAGGGTCTCACAAAGACTCTGAAAGAAGAGAAATCTGCTGTTTAAACTCCTGTTTAAAGTCCAAATTCATTAAGGAGATGAGGTACTTCCTACCAGTGATGCCCCATCTGAAAAGACAAGCCAAGGAGGAAGACAGCTGTGCACGAGTGGAAGGGTGTGAGCTTTCTATCATGCTGTAATACTGCTGTAATTGTCTTATGATTGGAATTTGTGGTGAGGAGGAGGAAAAAGGGAGAGAACAGGATAGTAATTAATTTGGAAGTACTACTATAATGAAACTGAGGCGAGTATATAACATACACATACACACTCCTGTTACTGATCTTAGGAAAGTAAATGCAGAAACAAGTAGCTCAGATCTTACTGAAAACCATGCAGTTGTGTATACATGTATGCCTGTTTTCATTTTCAATAGGGATCTTTAATTATACTTTCTCCAGTTTTTAATAATTTCTTAATGCTTGATATTGGAAGTGTGCTTTATTTCTTTTAGGGTATAATTAGAAATAAATTGCTTTAACAGAAAAGCAGAAACTAAATGTATTTCATAAATCATAAAAAGTATGTACTAAGTGATTGTATTCTGCCAGAAGACAAATCAGGATGAAAATTATTTGTAAAGAGATTTCATATTTATCTGTGGTTAGTGGAGAAAGAGGGAGTTTTAAAACTCATTTAGAAGTTAAAGTTCTGAGAAAAGGACACAGTGAAGACCAAAACTACCACTGACTTGAAATGAAACTCAGCAGTTATGTTAATTAAGCCTGCAGGAGTTTCAGCATCACCCTCTGATGCCTTCTGTTTAATTCCCTTCAACAGGAGATAAGTGCCTAGATACCCTGAGGACCTGGGTCTCAGCGATTTGTACAATCAGATCCTGTTTCTGAATCTTTGAAGCTTATGAGGGCCGCATCACAGTGGCATTTATGCTTACAAGTTCCTACCGATATCAGTAGACAGTTGGGAACTTAACTTTAAATAGACTACGGTATGGATGTGTATTTCTAACTAAGCCAGTCATGCTGGCTTCCGATGAAGAGAAGTTGGGCACTTCCAGTGCACCTCACTTGAAAGTTCACATCTGTCATGGTTTAACCCCAGCCAGCCACTGAGCACCACGCAGCCACTCGCTCACTACCCCCACAATGGTATGGGGGAGAGCATCAG
>NW_009203781.1:9673-16250 GCF_000690835.1 Fulmarus glacialis
TGGAGAGACAAACACCATCACTCCAAACTCCCCCCCCTCCTTCCTCTTCCCCCAGTTTATATGCCGAGCATGACGTCATATGGTATGGAATAGCCCATTGGCCAGCTGGGGCAGCCGTCCCGGCCACGCTCCCTCCCAGCCCCCCATGCACCTGGCAGGGCATGGGAAGCTGAAAAGTTCTTGACTAGCGTAAACACTACTTAGCAACAACTAAAACATCAGTATGTTATCAACATTCTTCTCATACTACATCCAAAACACAGCACTATACCAGTTAATAGGAAGAAAATCAACTCCATCCCAGCCGAAACCAGGACAACATAAAAAATTGTTGAGTGTATTACATTCTGAGTTCACCTGGAAGTAAGCGAGATAGTCTCCTTTTAGCATGCTGCTTAACCTGCTTTAGTGGTTAGGACTGTTCAGCAGGAGCAACTATAAAAATAATTAAATACCTTCACTTAGTTTTCTGGGGATTTTTCTTGTCCTTTCTCAGAGTAAAGATAGACCTTTCATGCTTGTGTCTTTTGTTTGACATCAATTTTTTCTTGCCTTTTTTATTATTATTTTTTCTTCCAAACAGCACCATTTACCTCATATTTTCAGCATTCACCAGAGGAAAAGATAGGGTTAAAACTGAAAACCACATTGTGAAAGAAGGAAAGTTGTAATATTGGACTTGCTAGTGTGAAGGGCAAATGTATTTTTCTTCCTTGGTATGTTTATTCAAGCAGTGATCTCAGGATATCATTCACTGGCACAGATCAGTGTGCCTCTTTCTCAACAGTACGCACATATTATTTCTCTATGTACAGATATACACAAAAGAAGTAGAGGGAAGAAACTGAGATAAGTGAATTTATTTTCAGTTTTTCATTATGCCACTGCTCTTTCTCCCAGCTTGAACAGTTGACAATCTACTGTGAATGACAGAAGTAGAAGCATATTCTGCATTATTGAAATCCAAATATGAAAAAGTACCTTAAACAACATGTACTTTGCCAGTCATGACATCTGGAAGATTTGCAAGACACAGAGATAAAAGTTCAACAGTATAGTCTCTGGACCCCTGATGTCGAGCAGGCAACTTCTGAGGTTCTGTGAGAGACCACCTGAAAAAGTCCCTTCCCAGGTTTGTGCTGTGATCTTTCCAGGGATTGAAGTGAGGCTGATCTGGATCCTCTTCGTCTTTCTTGAAAATTCAGTCTTTCTTATTGTCAGGGACTTCCCTTCATCACCATGATTTATTCTGATTGGGGTGATCTTCAAACAACCTTACATTTGTCATGGATGAGTGATTTAGAGCACTTAAAGAATCAGCGTCAAAGGTATTAGCAAAAGTGGTTTTAATATGATGTTGTAAAAGTGCGACTTAACAAAGTTCGATGGCCAGGTTCACTCTATTAAATTACTGCATGGAAGAAAACATACAAAGGAAAACTGAGTTACACTCAAGTTGGAATGATTCACAGAGAAATCGGGGATGCAAAAGGATAAGGAGGACCCTCCCGTTGAGTCACGAGGTTCAGAGTGGACCCCCTTGCTTTCTAAACTCAGAGAGAGGTCTAGGTGCGGTTAGGTCCAAACCTAGCCTCAGACTTGGTCAACAGTTTATGTCTAAGGGATTATACATGCAAAATTTATGTAATGTCCCACTAGCATCGATTCAGCACGCAAAGTTACCAAGACAAAATCAAAGTTACGGTACTACAAGGTTATGTGCGATATTGGATCTTACCAAAGATCTGCTGTTGGTAAAAGGTGTCTCTGCCTCAAGGAGCAACCTTGAGAGGTGTCCCAGCTCAAGGGGAGATTCCTGCCTAGCAAGCAGAGCTCAAAGAAGGCTCACCTAGGCTGTCATATTTATGGAATAAAGTGGTTGGCTTGTAGTCAAACTACATGCGATGGGAAAGGTGTGCATGAGACTCCTTGTACTCACAAATTTCTTTGTTCCTTGATAAATGAGTCTTGGAAAAGCCACCTGCTATTCATGTGTTAATCACATGATCGGTGTTCCAAGCTCATATGCATCGATGCTTACTGTGCCATTTGGCTCCTTTGTGGGTTTTCAGAGAACAGATTGAAACTAGAGGAGGTCACAGTCTTGCTACAGCTCAGGTCTTTCCCTCTTCCAGAGCCTGCACCAAACCACCACCAGTCTGTTAACGGGTCGAGCGCCTCCGTCACACATGAACCTCATCCAGCCTTGGGGATCTGAGTGCATCCAGTTTCTCTAGGGAGTCTCTAAATTCTCTGTTATCTGTCGGTAGGTCATCCCCTCCATTCAGCAGGCTTATATTTTATTTAAATACAAAGACAAAATTTCAAATATACGTGACAGCTAGAGCAGTAATGCAAAACATAGAAACATGCTAGATGGTTAATCCACTTGAACTCTGATCAATACACTGAATTTTGAAAAGGGCTCATGAGAATATTTAATGTTTCTTACTCAGTATTAAGGTTTTGTGAGGTCTGAGAAGAGCACATTACATTTTGCACAGAAAGTAAAGTTCACTTTCTGAGCAGAAAAGACAGTTCAGAGGAAAAAAAATCTTGAAACCTAAGCCTTCCCACTCTGAGGGAAGACATATTGTAGTTCTGACAGTATACAAGAGAACAAGAAATATAATCCATGAAGTGGGACTTCTCTTTTTCAGACATAGCAGCGGTAAGCATCTGAAAAGACCGATCTTAAGCTGTATATGTAAAGAATATGTATCATGATGTTGAGGACAGTGGACAACAGATTTGAAATATTGATGCATTTAGGATTATATGGCTAATTAGTTTGAGAAAAAAGATGTAAAGTGCCCTTCTATTCCTAAGGCAGTATCATACTCACTCAGTTCTCACATTTTCTCGCCTGAGTGGGAACTTCAAAGTTTTAGTTTCCGAGGCTTTACTTGTTACTCTTTTTCAACAAGTCTGAACAGCGTCTGTTACTTGTGGAGCAAAACAGCCCAAAGAGGACATGTTTCCACACTATGATCTCTGAAAACGAAGAATCCTTTACAGAAGGATATCTTTTGGCAGATAATTGACTTGTTTTTCAACATTTATAGCTTCTATGTTATTCTGAGGTACATCTTAGATGTCTTGAAGGTAGGGATCATAGGGAGGAAGTTCTTCTATGATAGCAGATTTCCCAACCTTCCTGCCAATCATAGACAGATAAAAGAAAGTGACTTTGATTACCATAGTTTCTGTATTTTATGGTGACAGTGACAAACCTGGGGGTCTCCTAGCTTATAATGTGAAGTGACTGAAGAAAATTAGGTTTCTCCAGTGCTAGTAGCATTGGTTCCGCTTCAAGTGTTCCCTTCTACTCATCAGGATTTAAAAGATCCTACCTGGTTTTACTTCAAACTTTTTGCCTTTAGATGCTTGCTCCCATTAGTCATGTAATTAAATACTTATGACCTTTCATTTCTCCATGAAATGGCAGAGAAAATTCTAGAATAGAGAAAAGCAGATTGTTTGCTGTTGACAAAACTAATGTTACCATACCAAACTTAGAATTTGGACTAGAACTGACAAAGCTAATGGAACCTGTCTGTTATTCTGGTTCTGCCTATAGCCTGTCTTTGTGTTCTTCCACTAACATTGAGTTAGAGTTACACGCAGTGAGTGATGCTAAACGCTTATTTCTAGCACAATCTATACTCATTATCTTTCTGGTGCCTGTATCAGACCAATTTCTTGCAGTCAGCAAGGTAGCATCATGGTTAGAATTAAGTTAGCCAAATGGGAAATGTTGTCCTAGGCAGCTATTGGCAAAAGACAAGATTGGTGAACAGAGAGGAGAGAGGAAATTCATAGAAACAACATTGAAATGTAATGGAGATAAGATGGCTGAATTGTCTAGAATGAAGTCTTCGTGTTCTTTTAACAGGACTTTCTAAATACCACCACCAGGGAGATAATTAAGTGCAGCTAATGGGAGTGCAGGTAGTCAGGTTGTAAAACCAAATAAAAAATGATTGTGACTGTAAGTAATTTGTTTGGGGTTTTTTGTTCAATGTCAACTCTACTATATTTTGAGAATTAAGATCAAATATCTTTAAGAAGTATTCTGGTGGTACCAATCACAAAAAAAAACCCAAAAGGACTTTGCTATTACCTAAATGCTAGCTGAGGTCATTTGTCTGAATGCCTGGAATAGCCAGACATGGTGGACTTTTCTCTGGGACTGATTCTGAAGAGGTGGGAACAGGACACCAGCTCCCTCGCTGTAGGCAATATGGAAATTATTTTTCTCTTGCTCAAGAATACACTACCATTTTAGCTTAATGGCAATCACCTCTCAGTGTATCCCAGTAATGAAACCACTTCAAAATCATCATCATGGTTTCCAGGATGATTATTTGCCCTTCAATTATGTGACCTGTTACTGATGTAGTTTATTGTCATTACACATCCCATTGTGGTTACCTAAAAGGCTGCCCAATTTATTAATAGTGTTACTGGAAAAATGATTCCTAAGTAATTACAAAATACTCTTAACTATTTTATCTTAGCACTGCTTACTGTGGCATTTACCCTAGTATTTTGTGAAGCTAATTCTATGTTGTTCTTTGTTAATGATGTACCTAGAAAGTAGATTTATCACTTTTGTTTTTTAAATGAAAGTGACAATGTTCATATATTTTGAGTCTTTTGCATCATCTGTTCTGCTTGACCTTCATTTAGAAAAGTACATCAAGAACCTCTCTGGAGAATGTTGCTATTTCTACAGCGTGCCACGAGATGTCAGTGTTTCAGAATATTACTTTTGTCACAATCTGCTATTAAAAACCCAATTCTGTGCTCTGCATTGTTTAAAGTTCAATGGCTGGCAGTCATTTTTGATATTTTGGGACTAATAATATAAACTGATTAAATCAGTCCCAGCTAGAAATGGAAAAGAAAAAAAAAAAAAAAAAAGCAATATCTAAGCGGCCCTGTAGAACCACATTTTTATTTCTTCCCTAAAAATGGCACCTTGAGCAAGTCTTTGTGTTCTTGGTTTGAGGTGGGTAATTAGTCACTGTTTTGTTGTAGAAATCTCCCTTTGTGAATTACAAACAGCACTGCAGCTCCTGGGTTTAGTGTGAGCCAGCAGCTAAGTCAAGCCCAGGTCTGATGCTGCATAACTTGAGCAAGACCAGACTCATAACCTGGAGTTTATAGCTCGGGAATTCAATTCCTCAGGTTGAAACCCCATAGAAACTAGCACCACAATGCTGCAATTGTCTGAATGGAAAAGTTTTATGTCAATGGGGTGGGGGAAAAAAGGGCAGTAAGTGAAAATGTCGTGATATGATCTTGCCAAGGTCTTGCCTAAAATTCAAATACATATATTTTGCAGCAAAATGGCATTAAGTATTTTTCCCTCAGGCTTTAATAACCTCTGCCTGCAGCTCTAAACCAGTTTCTTAAAGGTGAAAATACACTATGAAATGTTCCAGTTTAAGAGTAATTTCTCAGGTAGGTATACTCTTAATAGGTAGATAAAGCTGTCACAAGAGCTGCAGTAAAGAATCAGGAATATTGGCTTTAAGATATGTTCTTATTAGACCAGAGGCAGAATTTTTTTTCAAAGGGAATATAAAATTCTTATTGTCCTCTAGCAACTGGAGTGCCTAAAATGAATGAGTATATATGGCATATGATATACATGGAATGCATCATACAGTATTTATGGAAAAAATAATGAAAAAACTGAGAGCACTGCCAAACATAACGTGAGCCTGATAGACCAAAAGCATCAAAAGCAATATATATTTCATCTTCTGGAAATAAAAGAAGTATGTTCAGTTATAGCTAGCTCTGGTAATGTCACCAAAGCAAAGCCACGTTGGCTTTTTAACAGAAGGTTGTTTTTTTTTTAATGTCCACCATTTGGTATATGATCTCTCCCACTGCCAAAAAGGCTGAAACCATTTTTTTTAAAAAAAAAAAAAAAAAAAAAAAGAGTTGTCGTTCTGGTAATGATGTAAGTACTCCAAGTCATGATTCTAGTGCCATTTTTTGCATCATTCTGTCTTACGAAAACTACCACTGTCTTTTGCAGAAATGTTCTCATTTGCCATTCCCCCTTACCACTTTGCTTCCTCGGTATAGATTTTAAAAGGCTCCTGTAAGAGGACAGTGCTTGCCCTGAGTGCACAGTTACTCACCCAGTCACTGGCCTACAGCAAGTGGGGTGCATTTCCCTGCTGCTCGTCTTGGACCAGGGTCTCACCTGCACTGTCTGCAGGCACCTCCCAGCTTCTGAGTGTGTAATTTCATTGTAAATTCCTTCTGAAATGGGAACTTCATTGTGAGTATACAAGGAAGGAAAAGGAATAATGAAAATGAAAGGGAATAATGAAACTACAACTTCTTCTGTGTGTACATACTTTAATTCCAAAATATCTGCTTATCTTAAATATCTGTCACTTCAAGTAACTGTTGTCAGGAAAAAAATACTTAAAATTACTATATAGATATATTTCTTTATGTATAAAATTCACTAACAAAATTTCCTGAGAGGCAACCGAATTTGTCTATATTCCACTCTTACAGAAAAGCAGACCATAATAAGTGGTTCAGC
>NW_009203781.1:16268-19142 GCF_000690835.1 Fulmarus glacialis
GCTGTGGTGATTGATAATCAGCTAGGTTTATCTGCAGAAGAAGAGTACTCCAGCTCAGAAAGGAAAATATGATTAATTCAGCTAGTCTACTGCTTACCACGATCTGCTAATGATCTAACACACAAAAGAAAACTGGACTGAGATAGCCATTGTTGTTTGGATTTGCATCAAATATTTTCTTATTCAAACATTATTAAAAAAGATTTTGACATGAATAAGTTTATTCTCTGGAGCAAGTTCCCTACTTCCACTGCTCACTAACAGCTGGGGGTTTTCACGCTCAATATTTTCTGTCATAATAGTCAATACAACTTAGCACGAAGTTGTAATGTCATAGATGGCTGTACAATTTGACTGTTCCAATCAACAACAGGAAACTATTGCACTTGAGGAAAAACATGATTTTCACAAAGGTACTGCTAATGTTGCAATAACAGGAGAGCAATAAGAAAACAAGTAGTTTTAACATACACCACTGACTTACTCATACACAAACACACATATAGATATATGTACATACCTTTATAGCATTCTGTATTTCCTGTTAGAATGGTTCTCACAATTATATTGGATAATTTACATCAGGTGCCTCTTGATTTGCTAGGGATTTGTTTTCTATAGAAGAAAAAATCTTGAAGTACCCGAAAATATGCAGAATTACTTTTTTTCCTTGTCTTTTTTTTTTCTTTTTCTTTTTTTTTCCTTTTTTTTTTTTTTTTTCCTGTACTGATATGATTGGACTCCCTGTGGCAGAGAAGGGTTATTCTTCAAACATACAATTTACTGTTGAGCCCTAAGCAATAGGTGTTCAGTGAACTGCTTCTGCCCTAAAGCTCAGAGGAAAAGTTACTTGGGTTTGAAACACTTGGACATTGCTGGCATCTTTTTGAGGAGCACTGTATACAGTAAGAGCCCTGGTTTGACCTCTGTGGTAGCTGTGAGACATCAGTATGTCATAGCTGCATGTCCTGAGGTTGCAAAGTGTCAGCAGTTTGCACTGGGTCCTCACCTTGGACACGGCATACATGTATTAGGAAATTTTGCATAATGGCCTTTGACCTGAAGTGCTGTACTCCAATGTGCTATTTTGAAAGTGTTTTCCAACAAACAAACAACACTCTTCACCTGGAGACACTAGGCTGTAGATGTGTCTGCTAAGTAGAGCAGCTGAGAGAAAGTCTGTGACTTCCAAATTAAGGTCCAGCCCCAGCACCATTCTGGTGTTAACGCTGAATATTCATGATATCAAACCTTGATGGCTCCTTCCCATGGGTACCTTAGCTGCTCGTTGAACCTCAGCACTTAGGTTGTGACCCTGACTTACATTCAAATTAATGATAGCTCTGCAGAAACAGCACAGACTCAAAAGCAGAACATAAAGCATTTTTTTCAACTTTATCCCTACACTGGCTATTTTGTAGCTTCCATCTACCTCCTACATTTATCTGCGTGGAGGCAAAGCTGTGACCATTTACCATGCAGGAATTCAAAGTTTGTTCTATCCTGCCACTACTGTGCTCTCATTACTACTGTAATGGCCAAGCTATAAATATATATAAAACTGGAGTTTGCAATCTCATGATATTTCAATAACTTTTCCTTCCCCAAAAGCTTTGGTAGTTGTACTGCAGCATCCATTCCTGACATCAAGTGTATTGCAAATCTGTACCTGTCCTGGTTCCGGCTGGGACAGAGTTAACTTTCTTCCCAGTAGCTTGGGGGGTGTGCTGTGTTTTGGGTTTGGTATGAAAGGAGCGTTGATGGCCCATTGATGCTTTGGCTGTTGCTGGGTGATGCTCGCACGGGGCGGGGGGAGCACAGCCGGGGTGGTGGACCCAGCTGGCCAATGGGGTATTCTATACCATGTGACATCATGCTCAGTATAAAAACCGGGTGTGTGGGGGGGCTCGCCCCCCGTTCGTGACACGCGGTCGGTGAGCAGTTGCATTGTGCATCGCCTACTTTGTATATTCTGTTATTGTTGTTGTCCTCACTGTTACTATTACTGTTCTATTTTGTTTTATTTCAATTATTAAACTGTTTTATCTCAACCCGGGGGTTTTCCTCCTTGTGCTTTCACGATTCTCTCCCCCATCCCACCGGAGGGGAGGTGAGTGAGCGGCTGCGTGGGGTTAAAACATGACAGTACCTTTGTCTTTGATTCTGAGACAGACATTCACAAATGTCCTCTTCTGTGAAGTACCGAGAGTATCGGGGCTTCCCGCTTCAAGCCATTGCAAGTGGTACCTTGCCACTCTGACTAGGTGATTCAAATCAGCATCAGACCACTAGTCCTGCCTCCAAATCCTAAATGACAACAGTTAGCCTCCTCCCTGTATTGGGTGAAAATACAAAAAATTTTAAAATACATCCTAGACAATGGCCAGTATCCCTGAACTTTGGGCTATTTTGCCTCTCCTTAAGAGCCAATCTACCTATTTCTTCTGGTGTTGCCAGGCAAAGCTGAGATCCTCATCATTATGTCCTCGATTTGGTTCCCCTTGCTCTTGCACTACGAAGTGCAAGGAACACTTTGCAAGAAATCTTTCTTCATGTTTTGTCCACAGGGTGGATGAACGTTGGGACTAGAGGCATTCCCCAGTGGCATATTTTGACGTGTCTAAAGTTGTAATCTGCTTTACAGAGCTGGAAAAAACATGTTCTCTGTACCATTCTGAGTGTTTTGCTGGTTGGGTAAACACTGAAGGTTGGAATGATGATAACCATGCTTTCATAGATATTAGATTATTTCTATGACTAATATGTTTGTAAGTTCAAAATGAGTCACAAATACACCTAACCAAAGAATGCATCACACAGTTCTATATTTGTACTAAGCAGATAATTAGAATCATAGAATAGAATCGTAGAATC
>NW_009203782.1:0-290 GCF_000690835.1 Fulmarus glacialis
AGGGGCAGGCAAATGCCCACACACACACCCCCCCCACCACGGGGGAGCAGATGTTTCCCCTGTCCCACCGGCATCGTGGTTTTATTTTTGGTCTAAACCCGGACTGAGCTAGCTCTCGTCATGCCCAGTCTCTGCTAAACTAGCAAAAAAAAACCCCCCAAAACCAAAAAAACTGCGACTCCACCCTCTGGGTCCAGTGAAAAGAGACTTTGAGCTGAGAGTTTGTCGGCGTAGGATGGCCGTCTCTCCCCTTAAACCGGCCTCTCATACACGTTGAACAGGAGGGTGAG